>NW_023994766.1:0-205000 GCF_015586225.1 Lucilia sericata
TTAAAACGCAAACCAAAACTATATTTAAAAAAAGGCTATATAAATGACCAAAATGAGTACGTAAAAGTATCAAATATATTTAATCCTTTTTAATATCCTCTAATGTAGTAAATTTTATTTTTTTCCAGGTTACAACACACCTACAAACATATTTACTCTAGAGTAAACGTAATCATTCATGTATATTTAAATGGATGCTGAAAATGGTCTTGAAAATTTGTCTTTATGACTTTAATATGAATGGTTGAATGAATGTGTATGTGTGAGGTTATACCATTATGACAAATTTATTGTACAAAAGGGATCAAAATTCATATAAACACAAACAAAGTATAAATATGATTTAATATATGTATATTAGTCAGGTGGTTATTAATAATGACATGTCTCCCATAACACTTTAATGCTCTTTGGGGAATGGTTTTTAGTAAAGGCTTGTTTTTGAAAGGATCTAGTGTGAAATTTAAGGAATTCTTGATACTAAATATGAACAACACACGTCCAATTTACATTTTTTGTCAAATAGGTTGGAACGTTTTTATGTGTGTTTTATTATTTACATATGTACATACAGATGTTTACATTTCTCTAGTTTAGATAGAGATGTGTAGATAATTGTTAATATGAAACAATGTAGAGTTTTAGAAAACACATTTTGATTTTATGATTTCAAGGATTAAACATATTACAGAAAGATTTCTGAACAACTTTTTTAATTTTCGAAATTCCAACTAAATATTTAAAGATAAATAGTGAATTTCGACCATTTTCCCTTTTATATTGACATTTATTAAATAAATATTGTCACCTTTGTGATGACAAATTGTATAATATGTATGTTATTTAGATGTATGTAGGTTGTTCTACAACAACGTGACAAAACACGTTTAATGTAAGTATTAAATATACAAACTGTTATATTACACAAACATGATTAAACATGCGAAGGTAGTTTGATAAATGACAATTATTGGGGCCTACAGAATGACGACTAAGAATATCTTTCTGATTCGATGTAATTCTTATATTTTACCCCCCATTTTTCTTTTTCATTCTACTAATTCAACTGATCCATTACTTTGCGCACAAACTGCGCTTTCACCTTTTTATAATAACCCTACATACTTTTAGCCTTTAGCTAAAATAAACAAAAATGGGGGAAATGTTTGCCAATTAGTAAACTACTCCATATTAAATCACCGGAAACATCAACACGTGTCGCACAAGTATCATAAAAATTATTTTAAACTGAAATATATTTTTAACAACTCACTAGCACACGTTTTGTATATGAAAATTTAAAATGGTCGAATGTATTAACACTAATTTTAACGTTTGCTTAATCCTTCTGCTTAATCCTTTCTCCTTTTTTCGTACGCCAAAGTGGAAAATTTCTCAACTTTTGTACATTGTGCACAAGTCTATAGTCTAGTCTATAGTCTAGTCTATAGTTAGTCTATAGTCTAGTCTATAGTCTAGTCTATAGTCTAGTCTATAGTCTAGTCTATAGTCTAGTCTATAGTCTAGTCTATAGTCTAGTCTATAGTCTAGTCTATAGTCTAGTCTATAGTCTAGTCTATAGTCTAGTCTATAGTCTAGTCTATAGTCTAGTCTATAGTCTAGTCTATAGTCCAGTCTATAGTCTAGTCTATAGTCTAGTCTATAGTCTAGTCTATAGTCTAGTCTCTAGTCTAGTTTATTGTCTAGTCTATTGTCTAGTCTATAGTCTAGTCTATAGTCTAGTTTATAGTATAGTCTATAGTCTAGTTTGTAGTCTAGTCTATAGTTTTGTCTATAGTCTAGTCTGTAGTCTAGTCTATAGTCTAGTTTATAGTCTAGTTTATAGTCTAGTCTATAGTCTAGTCTATAGTCTAGTCTATAGTCTAGTCTATAGTCTAGTCTATAGTCTAGTCTACATTCTATCATACAGTCTAGCATATATTCTAGCATATATTCTAGTCTATAGTCTAGTCAATAGTCTAGTCTATAATCTAGTCTATAGTCTAGTCTAACTTTAAGTGTATTTTTTAAAGGAAATTGTATTAAAAATTAATTTTTCTATAAAAAAAAGACCATACGCAGTTATGAAACCATTTTAAATGTGTCATTTTTATAAAAAATACTGTTAAATTCATACATATGTGAATTTAAAAATATTAAATTTAAATTTACCTTTTGCTACTGCAACTGATTAATTTAATAACATCGACATCAAACTTTTATTTAAAACAACTTATTTTATTAATTTATTTTTTACTTAATTTTAATTATTTTATTTATTTTTTAACAACCTAAATTTGCTTTATTTCAACCTTTAGCAACAACTTTTTTATTTCCTTTAAAACTTAAGCCACAAACCAACAAAACACTTTCACACACACCCACACACTCATACTTTTAAACACATTTGCTTTATTTTAATAAAAAACAGGCCATAATTGGAGCTTTTACTTTATACAAAATTTCTTTACTCTTTGTTTAACTCATGCTCTCTTTTTATATCTTAGCGCATACCTCACTCCCCCTGAGTAATTCAAATAAAACACTAACAAGAGAGAATTAGCGAAACAATAAATACATATTTTTTCTTCACGACTGCGTTGCCGGCAGCAAATTTTTTCTTAACAACTTTTTTTTTAATAAATTTTCTATTAAATATCGCGATTTATTAAAAACATTTAATTTTTTCTTAAATAACTTTTTATACTCGACATTTCTAATCACTTTTTATAACAATTTAAATACTTTTCTATTTTTAATAATTTCTTTATTACGACACTACCGGAAGACGAACATATTGTTAAGGCATCACACTAAGAACTGATTAACAAACGCGAAGCTGAAAGGAAGAATTTAGTGGAGTAATGCAAAAAAGAGCAACAGAAAGAGACAGATTGTATGCGCAAATAGCTAATTTAACAATTTTACAGCAGTTGGATAGAGAGGAAATGAAAATAAGTTAAAATGTTAAAATTTGATATAATTTGGAAGTGAGAAAAATGAAAATAGCAACAGGTTAAGATGCATTTATTATTAACTGCAGAGAAAGAGTATTATTTGAGAGAGAAAGACTAACTAACTAACTAACTAACTAACTAACTAACTAACTAACTAACTAACTACTAACTAACTAACTAACTAACTAACTAACTAACTAACTAACTAACTAACTAACTAACTAACTAACTAACTAACTAACTAACTAACTACTAACTAACTAACTAACTAACTAACTAACTAACTAACTAACTAACTAACTAACTAACTAACTAACTAACTAACTACTAACTAACTAACTAACTAACTAACTAACTAACTAACTAACTAACTAACTAACTAACTAACTAACTAACTAACTAACTAACTAACTAACTACTAACTAACTAACTAACTAACTAACTAACTAACTAACTACTAACTAACTAACTAACTAACTAACTAACTAACTAACTAACTACTAACTAACTAACTAACTAACTAACTAACTAACTAACTAACTAACTAACTAACTAACTAACTAACTAACTAACTAACTAACTAACTAACTACTAACTAACTAACTAACTAACTAACTAAC
The DNA here is from genome assembly GCF_015586225.1 of Lucilia sericata. Lineage (NCBI taxonomy): Eukaryota > Metazoa > Arthropoda > Insecta > Diptera > Calliphoridae > Lucilia > Lucilia sericata. The sequence continues at coordinate 3,578 of NW_023994766.1, forward strand.
TAACTAACTACTAACTAACTAACTAACTAACTAACTAACTAACTAACTAACTAACTAACTAACTAACTAACTAACTACTAACTAACTAACTAACTAACTAACTAACTAACTAACTAACTAACTAACTAACTAACTAACTAACTAACTAACTAACTAACTAACTAACTAACTAACTAACTAACTAACTAACTACTAACTAACTAACTAACTAACTACTAACTAACTAACTAACTAACTAACTACTAACTAACTAACTAACTAACTAACTAACTAACTAACTAACTAACTAACTAACTAACTAACTAACTAACTAACTACTAACTAACTAACTAACTAACTAACTAACTAACTAACTAACTAACTAACTAACTACTAACTAACTAACTAACTAACTAACTACTAACTAACTAACTACTAACTACTAACTAACTAACTAACTAACTAACTAACTAACTAACTAACTAACTAACTAACTAACTAACTAACTAACTAACTACTAACTAACTAACTAACTAACTAACTAACTAACTAACTAACTAACTAACTAACTAACTACTAACTAACTAACTAACTAACTAACTAACTAACTAACTAACTAACTAACTAACTAACTAACTAACTAACTAACTACTAACTAACTAACTAACTACTAACTAACTAACTAAACTACTAACTAACTAACTAACTACTAACTAACTAACTAACTACTAACTAACTAACTAACTAACTAACTAACTACTAACTACTAACTAACTACTAACTAACTAACTACTAACTAACTAACTAACTAACTAACTAACTAACTAACTTAACTAACTAACTAACTAACTAACTAACTAACTAACTACTAACTAACTAACTACTAACTAACTAACTAACTAACTAACTAACTAACTAACTAACTAACTAACTAACTAACTAACTAACTAACTAACTAACTAACTAACTAACTAACTACTAACTAACTACTAACTAACTAACTAACTAACTAACCTAACTAACTAACTAACTAACTAACTAACTAACTAACTAACTAACTAACTAACTAACTAACTAACTAACTAATGCTTTGGGTTTGCAGTCTGTGGTCCTCATTGTATTCATATCAGAAATTCAAATAATGTCGGTAATACTGTTGCAAGTACTGTATTGCCAGTTGTTGGTTTATGTCTGTGCTCAAACATTTCACCTAAAGTTGGCAATACTAATCAATTAGCTCATTGTACCCGGCATTTTCCGGGTTTTCAAAAATTAATAAATCGATTTCAGTCACATAGCTTTTTAATGAAAAATCTTAATCCCAAGTTCGACACATTTAATACCTCCAATGCTGCTTAGGGACAACAGTCAATTTAAAGCTTATAATATTTAAATCATTGTATGTTGGCAATTTAATTGTATAATTTTGATTAAAGTTGTTTATAATTTTTTTAAAAATTCCAAATAAAACATACACAGATTTTCTAACATTTCAAATAATTTTATTAAAATTATAAAGCTTTTTTATAATAAAATTATATTGTTATTAAATAATGAAATTAAATTTAAACAATTACGTACACAATACAAAATTTTAATAAAAACTATAAAATTATTGCTGCTAAAATCACTTAATGGAAATTATTAATTGTTAAAAAATCAACAAAAATTATTTTTTAAACATAGTTTTTGTACATTTAACTTTAAAATTGTAATTTTTTTTTAATATTTAAAAATTTCTTTTATGCAAAACATGCATATTGAAATAAAATACAAGAACATATATATTTAAACTAATACACAATTAAACATTACTTTAGTTCTTTTAACTAGACATAAATTAAAGCAGTTATTAAACAGTTTAGTAAGAAGATTTTTTAAAAAATTTACATAGAATTAATTAAGTAAACAATGGCAGCCATTAAAAGGGAAACGAAAGAAATGCTTATTGTGGCAGCACCATCACCACAATAGTACGAGTCGCAGTCAGCATTCAATATTGTACTATAACGTTTCTTAACCTCCGACCAATTGCACAGACCCACTTGACACCAATCCAAATCGACAGCATTTTGATTTAGGAAGAATACAACCTTTTCTTTTTCCACAGGTTCGGAATCACATTGATATTTGACGGCCAAGAAATTGGCAGCAAAAGGATCAATGTTGGAGGTTTTCCATTTGCGTTGAGACATGTTATCATAATTACTGGCCAATAGAGGCATCTGATCTTTATTAATACCCAGAGCAGAGATAAGAGTTTGTACACCGGTCGAGTGTCCAAAATAAACAACAACATTTGGTGATTCAGCACTGCCTAAGTGATGGGCCATATCTTGTACGGCACGACAGTTGAGGCGGGTATTGGCCTCATAACCATAGCCTGATTTGTAGAAATATTTCATATCGTCTTCATACTCAAAAACGGTAACTTGTTCAGGTAAAAAGGCCTGCAGAGAAGAACACATTATAAAATCGTTTTAAAACTATACGATTTATAGAATATACATACCGCACACCAAACACTAGTACGATCCACTTGCCAAGCCTGCTCATAACGACAGATATCATACATTAATTCCACATCCGAAGTTTCCAAAGTGTATTGGAAGCTGTAATAACAATTTTAGGGAATTAAATTTTTATTCAGAAATCTTATAACAAATTGTTTTAATTGAATTTCTTTGTCAAAATTTCTTATCGATGCTTACCCCAAACGTTTCGAAATATCAGCTATAGTTTTATTCCATATATCCGAATTACGATATCTATACGATTCCGAATCTGCATCTTTATAGTTTTGTGCCTTCCACGATTCACAATAATCATAGGGACGTAAAAGTAAATCTTGTTCGGGTATTTCTTCAGCTACAGCTGCATTACCAGCCCCAAATAGACCTTCACTAAAGGCCTTAAAACTTTCAGTAGTGCGTTGAGTATCAGTGTGACGGAACTATTGTTGAAAAACACACATTTTTATTAATGTTTATTTTAAAATGTTTTATATTTGTCTATCTTACCAAATAGTATGAGTTATTATATTGTTTAGTTAAAACATCGGGATAATATTTTTGATAGGTTTTAGCGGTGCCACGAAGATCTTCATAACCCTGTAAAGAAAATTAATTCATCGTCAATATTTAGTAATAAATTCATTAAGAAATACAGCAATCAAACTAACTGACAGTTGAACTACTGAACTGGCAGTTTGACAGCCAGACTAATAAACATATAGATGTTGATAAATCAACTCAAAATTCTGGAATAAATATGGGGCATTGTTTTCACTTTAGGGACTTTAAAAATGAAATAAATGATTTAGTTTAAATAGTTAGAACTGAACTAGAACTTAACTATAACTGAACAAGAACTGAACTAGAACTGAACTAGAACTGAACTAGAACTGAACTAGAACTAGAACTGAACTAGAACTGAACTAGAACTGAACTAGAACTGAACTAGAACTGAACTAGAACTGAACTAGAACTGAACTAGAACTGAACTAGAACTGAACTAGAACTGAACTAGAACTGAACCTAGAACTGAACTAGAACTGAACTAGAACTTGAACTAGAACTGAACTAGAACTGAACTAGAACTGAACTAGAACTGAACTAGAACTGAAACTAGAACTGAACTAGAACTGAACTAGAACTGAACTAGAACTGAACTAAACTGAACTGGAACTAGAACTGAACTAGAACTGAACTAGAACTGAACTAGAACTGAACTAGAACTGAACTAGAACTGAACTAGAACTGAACTAGAACTGAACTAGAACTGAACTAGAACTGAACTAGAACTGAACTAGAACTGAACTAGAACTGAAACTAAGAACTGAACTAGAACTGAACTAGAAACTGAACTAGAACTGAACTAGAATGAACTAGAACTGAAAACTAGAACTGAACTAGAACTGAAATAGAACTGAACTAGAACTGAACTAGACTGAACTAGAACTGAACTAGAACTGAACTAGAACTGAACTAGAACTGAACTAGAACTGAACTAGAACTGAAACTAGAACTGAACTAGAACTGAACTAGAACTGAACTAGAACTGAACTAGAACTGAACTAGAACTGAACTAGAACTGAACTAGAACTGAACTAGAACTGACTACTGAACTGAAACTAGAACTGAACTAGAACTGAACTAGAACTGAACTAGAACTGAAACTAGGACTAAGAACTGAACTAGAACTGAACTAGAACTGAAAACTCGAACTGAACCGAACTGAACTAGGAACTGAACTAGAACTGAACTAGAACCTGAACTAGAACTGAACTAGGAACTGAACTTAGAACTGAACTAGAACTTGAACTAGAACTGAAATAGAACTGACCTAGAACTGAACTAGAACTGAACTAGAACTTGAACTAGAAACTGAACTAGAACTGAACTCGAACTGAACTAGAACTAAACTGAACTAGACACTCGAACTCGAACCTGAACTAGAACTGAACTAGAACTGAACTAGAACTGAACTAGAACTGAACTAGAACTGAACTAGAATGAACTAGAACTGAACTCGAACTGAACTAGAACTGAACTAGAACTTGACCTAGAACTGAACTAGAACCTGAACTAGAACTGAACTAGAACTGAACTAGAACTGAACTAGAACTGAACTAGAACTGAACTAGAACTGAACTAGACTGAACTAGAACTGAACTAAGAACTGAACTAAACTGAACTAGAACTGAACTAGAACTGAACTAGAACTGAACTAGAACTGAACTAGAACTGAACTAGAACTGAACTAGAACTGAACTAGAACTGAACTAGAACTGAACTAGAACTGAACTAGAATGAACTAGAACTGACCTAGTAACTGAAACTAATTTCCGTTCTTGAGATATTGGGTTCATAAGTCGGTAGATATAAAGGTTTTTTAAGGCCTTTTTAAAGAATTACATACCTGACTTGGTTAAATAATTTTCCATATCACTGGTTATACTCGAGTTCCATTTCCACATTTTCAATGCTATTAAATCTTCCTGGCACAAGCCATTTGTATCGGGAGCAGTTTTCAAAACTTTATAATTGTTATAAATGGAATCGCGTAACTAAAAAATACAGCAAAATAATTTATTAAATATTAATTAAATCAATAAAAAAATAATCAAAGTCTATGAAATTGCATAGAGTACCCAAAATCCCTCCTTACCTGTTCCAAATGTGGTGCCTTGTCAATGGTACTCTTCGATGGCAATCTCGTACCATGCCTGTGGAATATCCAGATCTTTTGTGCCACACAACCATTTACATAATACTGTTTATCCATATTTGTGCCCTTAATTATTTGATAAGCCGTTTTAGAGGTAAAATGACGTGTCTGTGTACGTTCGGTATCTTTGCCAAAGCAATAGTCATCCTGAGCCCCAACCTCCAGCGAAAGAAGTGCTAAAAAAGCACTTAAAAGGAAAAGTTTCATGTCTAAAATGAGGAGAGCAGAAAAATGGAAAATAAATGACTTGTTTAATGTACAGGGTTTTTTTTTTTGATGTGACAGGTTGTAACTATCTAATCAAAGGTGATTTAAATGATTCGTTTATTTCATCATAAAATTGAAAAGAGGTCAAAAAACGCATTAAAATTAAATTAAAATATTTGATGTCTTCTCTGAAGCTACATATGACAACATTTGAGCAGTAAGGTAAAGGAATTAAATCAAAAAGAAGGTAATCTTTCAAACAATTTCCTATTATAGTAAATTTTTTCAAAAATTTCCTATTAAAATGGAATTTTTCGAAAATTGTCTATAAAAAAGGGAACTTTTTGAAAAATACATATAAAAAAGGAACTTATCGAAAATTTCATATAAAAACGGATACTTTTCGAAATTTATCGAAAATGTCCTATTAAAAAGGAAAATTATCGAAAGTTTCCTATAAAGAGGAAATTTAATAATTTCCTATAAAAGTGAAATTTATCAAAAATGTCCTATTAAAAGGAAATTTACCGAAAATGTCCCATAAAAAGGAAATTTATCGAAAATTTCCAATAAAGGTACTGAACTAGATATGAACTTAGAACTGAACTAGAATGAATAGAACTGAACTAGAACTGACTAGAATGAACTAGAACTGAACTAGAACTGAACTCACTGAACTGAAACTGACCTAGAACTGAACTAGAATGAACTAACTGAACTAGAACTGAACTAGAACTGAACTAGAACTGAAACTAGAACTGAACTAGAACTGAACTAGAACTGAACTAGAACTGAACTTAGAACTGAACTAGAACTGAACTAGAAACTGAACTAGAAACTTAAACTAGAACTGAACTAGAACTTGAACTAGAACTGAACTAGAACTGACAGAACTGAACTAGACTGAACTAGCACTGAACTAGAACTGAACTAGAACTGAACTCGAACTGACTAGAAACTAGAACTGAATAGAACTGAACTAGAACTGAACTAGAACTGAAAACTAGAATGAACTAGAACTGAAACTAGAAATGAACTAGACTGAACTAGAACTGAACTCGAACTAGAACTGAACTAGAATGAACTAGAAACTGAAACTAGAATGAACTAGAACTGACACTAGAAATGAACTAGACCTGAACTAGAATAGAACTAGAACTGAACTAGAACTGAACTAGAACTGACTAGGAGCCTGAACTAGAACTGAACTCGAACTGAAACTAGACTGAAATAGAATGAACTAGAAAAATGAACTAGAGAAACTGAACTAGAACTGAATAGAACTGAACTAGAACTGAACTAGAACTGAATAGGAACGAACAGAATGAATCGAATGAACTAGAATGAACTAGAACTGACACTAGAACTGATCTAGGAAAACTGAACTAAGAACTGAACTAGAACTGCACTAGACTGAACCAGAAAATGAAACTAGACTTGAACTACCAATTCAGAAATTAAATAGAACTGAACTAAACTAAACTAGAACTGGAAATAGAACTGAACTAGAACTAGGAATGAAGTAAGAGTAGAACTTGAATAGAACTGACTAGAAAATTTCTCAGAAAGGAAATTTTTGGGAAAATTTCCTATAAAAAGGATATTTTGGGAAATTTGCTATAAAATAGACATTTTTGGGAAATGTTCCTTATTAAAGGGAATTTTTTAAGAAATTTTCAAAAATTCCCTTTAATAATATAAAATATTCTTTCAAAATACTGCTTTTTTCCCACTATTAAACTTTACCAACCCCCTTCATTTTAAAATAAAATAAATTATCCATTTATTTCTAGGAAAACAAAAGGCCCATAATATTAAAATGTGATTTAGTCAACACTTTTCTTCCACACAAATGAGTTGCTGCTCCTTTTCCATTTAATAAAAAAAACAACATTTTGATTTATAAATATAAACCTCTCATACACATAAAATATCCTTTTTAATTTAACGATTGTATTGAAATTTCCTGTTTTTGTATATAAATTTTCAAAAACTTTGCATGTTCAATGTGTTTAAGTCTTTTCTATATAGAGACATGTTTAGTGCATTGTTGTTGTTGTTGTGTTGAGTTAATATTTTGCTGATAGTTTTCTTTATAGATGACACTCCTTAATAATCGTACAATAATCATTATTTCCACGTGTTTATTTATAAGAATTTACTTCCTTTTTGTCCTCTTTATTAAATCACATGATAAAATAGTTTAAAAACACGTAGATAGTAAAGGATTCTTTTAATGAAATAAATATTATTCGTTCTCTGATTAAAAATCGATTTATACAGTTCAAGGTTATTAACATACATTTCTTAGGAATTGGATGAGTTGAATAAGAGTCAAAAGTTGGAAATATCTACTTCGTGTAAATAAATTATAAATTTAAGTTGAAGAAAACTGTCTCTGTAAGATATTTATCTTTTAAACTGCTTTACCACAACACTGCATTATCAAATACGTAAAATATCATAAAAAATTAATATTAAATATTTTCGTTCATTATTAAAATATTCTTATTTTATTAAGCTATAAAAATTTTACATATTTTAACATACAAAAAACATAAACATAACTTTAAAGACAAAAATTATGGGAGACGATATTATTATAATAATGTTTGGCCAAGACGAATTAAAAGGCTTTAGGAAAAATTCCAACATGTCATGTAAATTGGTCCTTCATTTGTTGAAATAATCACAGAAATTGTTAAACGTTTTGTCTTTTATGAAAAAATATAATTATTTCTGCTTCCCACACATTTCTTTTTCATGTTCTTCGTCTGGTACATTTATTTTGTCTATTTTGTAAATATTTTTGTTTAGTTTTTATTTAGATTTATCTTAAATAGATGTTAAATAAATACTCATTGTATATTTATTATAGATTTTATTGAGTTTTATTTAAGAAAGAAAAATTGCTATAATTAAAATTTGTTTATACAGTATTATGCAAGAAATGTGTATGTTGACCCCTATTAGAAGTGGATAAAATTTTTATGTGGGAACAAAATTTAAATTGCCAGGGAAATCTTAAAGCCAAAGAAAATTTTTTAATAAATATTGTAAAGAGACCTTTAGATTCTTTGCTGAAAGTTCAAATTATAAGAAGTTTTCGTTAGAAATAGTAAATTTTAAAAATTGCCTTATTTATAGGAAATTTTAAACAAAATTTCAAAAAATTTCCTCTTTTGTAATAAATTTTTTCGTGAAATTACTTTTTTTAGGAAATTTTCTCATTTTTATTGGAAATGAGAAATGTTACAAAAATTCCCTTTTAATTGGAAATTTTCAAAGAACTTTTTTCTTTACAAATTTCGAAAAATTCATTTTTTAAAGGAAATTTTTCCCTTTTTATGGGAATTTTTCGAAAAATTCCTTTCTAGAGGAAATTTTCGAAAAATTCCCTTTTTATAGCTAATTTTCGAAAAATTCGCTTTTCTATAGGGAATTTTCGAAAAATTCCCTTTCTATAGGGAATTTTTGAAAAATTCCCTTTCTATAGGGAATTTTCTAAAAATTCCCTATCTATAGGGAATTTTCGAAAAATTCCCTTTCTATAGGGAATTTTCGAAAAATTCCCTTTCTATAGGGAATTTTCGAAAAATTCCCTTTCTATAGGAAATTGTAAAAAAATTCCCATTCTAGAGGAAATTGTAGAAAAATTCCCTTTCTATAGGAAATTTTAGAAAAATTTCCTTTCTATAGGAAATTTTCAAAAAATTCCCTTTCTATAGGAAATTTTCAAAAAATTCCCTTTCTAGAGGAAATTTTAGAAAAATTCCCTCTCTAGAGGAAATTTTAGAAAAAAATCCCTCTCTAGAGGAAATTTTAGAAAAAATTCCCTCTCTAGAGGAAATTTTAGAAAAAAATCCCTCTCTAGAGGAAAATTTAGAAAAATTCCCTTTCTGGAGGAAATTTCGAACTATTCCCTTTTCAATAGAAAATTTTCGAAAAATTCCCTTTTCTATAGAAAACTTTCGAAAAATTCCCTTTTCTATAGAAAATTTTCAAAAAATTCCCTTTTCTATAGACTATAGACTAGACTATAGACTAGACTATAGACTAGACTATAGACTAGACTATAGACTAGACTATAGACTAGACTATAGACTAGACTATAGACTAGACTATAGACTAGACTATAGACTAGACTATAGACTAGACTATAGACTAGACTATAGACTAGACTATAGACTAGACTATAGACTAGACTATAGACTAGACTATAGACTAGACTATAGACTAGACTATAGACTAGACTATAGCCTAGACTATAGCCTAGACTATAGACTAGACTATAGACTAGACTATAGACTAGACTATAGACTAGACTATAGACTAGACTATAGACTAGACTATAGACTAGACTATAGACTAGACTATAGACTAGACTATAGACTAGACTATAGACGACTATAGACTAGACTATAGACTAGACTATAGACTAGACTATAGACTAGACTATAGACTAGACTATAGACTAGACTATAGACTAGACTATAGACTAGACTATAGACTAGACTATAGACTAGACTATAGACTAGACTATAGACTAGACTATAGACTAGACTATAGACTAGACTATAGACTAGACTATAGACTAGACTATAGACTAGACTATAGACTAGACTATAGACTAGACTATAGACTGACTATAGACTAGACTATAGACTAGACTATAGACTAGACTATAGACTTGACTATAGACTAGACTATAGACTAGACTATAGACTAGACTATAGACTAGACTATAGACTAGACTATAGACTAGACTATAGACTAGACTATAGACTAGACTATAGACTAGACTATAGACTAGACTATAGACTAGACTATAGACTAGACTATAGACTAGACTATAGACTAGACTATAGACTAGACTATAGACTAGATTATAGGCTAGACTATAGGCTAGACTATAGACTAGACTATAGACTAGACTATAGACTAGACTATAGGCTAGACTATAGGCTAGACTATAGACTAGACTATAGACTAGACTATAGGCTAGACTATAGGCTAGACTATAGGCTAGACTATAGGCTAGACTATAGCTAGACTATAGGCTAGATAGGCTAGACTATAGGCTAGACTATAGGACTAGACTATAGGCTAGACTATAGGCTAGACTATAGGCTAGACTATAGAAGACTATAGGCTAGACTATAGGCTAGACTATAGGCTAGACTATAGGCTAGACTATAGCTAGACTATAGGCTAGACTATAGACTAGACTATAGGCTAGACTATAGGCTAGACTATAGGCTAGACTATAGGCTAGACTATAGACTAGACTATAGGCTAGACTATAGGCTAGACTATAGACTAGACTATAGGCTAGACTATAGACTAGACTATAGGCTAGACTATAGGCTAGACTATAGACTAGACTATAGGCTAGACTATAGGCTAGACTATAGACTAGACTATAGGCTAGACTATAGGCTAGACTATAGACTAGACTATAGGCTAGACTATAGGCTAGACTATAGACTAGACTATAGGCTAGACTATAGGCTAGACTATAGGCTAGACTATAGACTAGACTATAGGCTAGACTATAGACTAGACTATAGGCTAGACTATAGGAAATTTTCGAAAAATGTCTTTACAGCAGTGTTGCTCAAACACATACTACCATAGACTACCATAGTTTTATTTGTGTTGGTAAAGCAGCAGAGAACAGAATTCAATTCAAAATAAAAGTATACTAATAAAATGACTATAAACTATAAAGCATATGCTAACTGTCAAATATTTATTATGGATTTTGACAGCCAGCGTATATCAAAGTCTATATATAAAAAACTATCAACTGTTCTCTCATGTTCTCCTACATTAATTCGGCTTTCTCCAAATTTTGTTGTTGTATTTCTGTGTGTATTTTAAAAACGTCGCGTACAGACCTTACTTCGACAAGTGCTGATCAGCAACTGATTTGATTTAGTTTTTTAAGTTGAGAGCAAACCAACTGATATTGCTCATTATAAAAAGAAGAAGAATTAAACCTATAGTGTATGTGTATCAACTTAGCGTCAGCAGAATTTTCTTACCCTATCACGCGTGCTATGTAATGACAATCTTGCGCTCCTCTGCTTTACAGCCACCTTATTGCAAATTTTCCCATCTTTTTCTAAGCATTTGTAAAATTTTAAATTTATTACATCATTACAAAATAAAAATAAAACTAACACATCTAATAGATCGTTGGACCTACAAAGAACGGTGATTATGACAACCCCCTACCATTGTTTTTTAAAAAAATAAAACTTTTCTTTAACAACAAATACAAACAAAAAACTATTGTAATTCATATTAACATTTGCCGACAAGAGCAATTAAATGAATTGAAAGTGAATTTTCCTTTGTTGGCTCTTGATCGTTTTTTTCTTCTTACACTTATTGATATTTTTGGTTGTTTTTTTTTTTTTGATGAATTTCAGACAATATGCCAAAAATATTTCAACAAAATACAAACATATTCTTTTGTTTACAAACTATAATGAAAAAATACTACATGTATTTAAAATTAGATAAACAAATGTTGGGGATTTTTAATTTTAAACATTTGTAATTTTATTTTATTATTTAATTTTTGTTTTTTTTTTTTTAAATTATAAAATTTCTTTGTTGATTAATTGTATGTTAGTCAAAACGTCAAAGAAAATGACTTATTATTTCAAGCAATTTGCATTTATTTTTAAATTTAATTTAAATGATGTATTTTTAAAGATTTAGACATTTATTTTGTTTACTTCTAATCTATGACATGTAATCTAGTTAATTTGTAAATATTTCAAAACTGATGACGTCGTCGTGTGTTTTATTTATTAACTTTATAATTTTTATTATTTTCATAAATTTTGATTATATTTAATTTTCTTTATTATTTTTTTAAGTAATTCATGTAATTTATTGTAAAAATATATTATTATTTTTTTTGCTTTTGATAATAATTTTTCTTTCTTTGCTGACACTTTAAGGTCAAGTATTAGTTGGAATTTATTAACTTTTACAAATTTATTATATTTTCAAAATTTATGATCTTACATGTGATATGAAAAACATGCGCTGAAATAGAAATTTTTATTTAGATTTTAATTTCTTTCATAGATATTTATATTAATATCTTCATAATAAGGGAGCGAAATGATTGACAGGCTTTTAATGGAATATATTGGGAATTTATTTTGAATAAAAAAAAAAACTTTTTAAAATTGAAATATCATATTTTCATCTCATTTTAATGCACTATTCATTATAAACATTTTTTATTTTAAATCGCTATTTAAGGAAATTTTCAAAAAATTCCGTTTTTATAGGAAATTTTTGAAAATTTTTCTATTTTAGGAAATTTTTGAGAAATTTCCTATTTTAGGAAATTTTTGAGAAATTTCCTATTTTAGGAAATTTTTGAGAAATTTCCGTTTTATAGGAAATTTTTGAGAAATTTCCCTTTTTATAGGAAATTTTTTAAAAATTTCCCTTTTATATAGAAGATTTTCGAAAAATTTACTTCTTATAGGAAATTTTCAAGAAATTTACCTTTTCGAAAAATTCCTTTTTTTAATTGTCTAAAAATTCCCTTTTAAGGATATTTTCCAAACATTCCCTTTTCATAGGAATTTTTCAAAAATTCCCTTTTTATAGGGAATTTTCCAAAAAATCCCTTTTTATAGGAAATTTTCCAAAAATTCTCTTTTTATAGGAAATTTTCCAAAAATTTCCTTTTATATAAAATTGTTTATAAGAAATGTTCGAAAAATGCCCTTTTTTATAGGAAATTTTCGAAGAATTCCCTTTTTTATAGGATATTTTCCAAGAATTCAAAAAATTTCCATTTTTTAAAGGAAATTTTCGAAAAATTGTTTTTTTTTATAGGAAATTTTCGAAAAATTCCCTTTTTTTAAAGGAAATTTTCGAAAAATTCCCTTTTTTTAAAGGAAATTTTTGAAAAATTCCCTTTTTTTAAAGGAAAAAAATTCTCTTTTTTATAGGAAACTTTCGAAAAATTCCCTTCTTTATAGTAAATTTTCGAAAAAATTCCCTTTTTTATAGAAAATTTTCGAAAAATTTATAGGAAATTTTAAAAAAATTCCCTTTTTATAGTAAATTTTCCAAAAATTTATAGGAAATTTTTAAAAAATTCCCTTTTTATAGGAAACTTTCCAAAAATTCATTTTTTATAGGAAATTTTCCAAAAAAAAAAAATTTATAGGAAATTTTCCAAAAAAAAATTTATAGGAAATTTTTAAAAAATTCCCTTTTTATAGGAAATTTTCGAAAAATTTATAGGAAATTTTTAAAAAATACCCTTTTTATAGGAAATTTTTCAAAAATTTCCTTTTTATAGGAAATTTTCCAAAAATTCCCTTTTTATAGGAAATTTTCCAAAAAATCCGTTTTTATAGGAAATTTCCCAAAAATTCCCTTTTTATAGGAAATTTTCAAAAAATTACCTTTTTATAGGAAATTTTCCAAAAATTTCCTTTATATAAAATTGTTTATAAGAAATGTTAGAAAAATTCCCTTTTTTATAGGATATTTTCGAAGAATTCCCTTTTTTAAACGACATTTTCGAAGAATTCAAAAAATTTCCTTTTTTAAGGAAATTTTCGTAAAATTCTCTTTTTTATAGGACACTTTCGAAAAATTCCCTTCTTTATAGTAAATTTTCGAAAAAATTCCCTTTTTTATAGAAAATTTTCGAAAAATTTATAGGAAATTTTTAAAAAATTCCCTTTTTATAGTAAATTTTCCAAAAATTTATAGGAAATTTTTAAAAAATTCCCTTTTTATAGGAAATTTTCCAAAAATTCATTTTTTATAGGAAATTTTCCAAAAAAAAAAAATTTATAGGAAATTTTCCAAAAAAAAATTTATAGGAAATTTTTAAAAAATTCCCTTTTTATAGGAAATTTTCGAAAAATTTATAGGAAATTTTTAAAAAATACCCTTTTTATAGGAAATTTTTCAAAAATTTCCTTTTTATAGGAAATTTTCTAAAAATTCCCTTTTTATAGGAAATTTTCCAAAAATTCACTTTTTATAGGAAATTTTCCAAAAATTCACTTTTTATAGGAAATTTTCCAAAAATTCCCATTTTATAAGAAATTTTCCAAAAATTCCCTTTTATAGAAAATTTCCCAAAAATTCCCTTTTTATAGGAAATTTTCCAAAAATTCCCTTTTATATGAAATTGTTTATAAGAAATGTTCGAAAAATTCCCTTTTTTATAGGATATTTTCGAAGAATTCCCTTTTTTAAAGGACATTTTCGAAGAATTCAAAAAATTCCCATTTTTAAAGGAAATTTTCGAAAAATTGCTTTTTTTATAGGACACTTTCGAAAAATTTATAGGAAATTTTTAAAGGAAATTTTCGTAAAATTCTCTTTTTTATTGGACACTTACGAAAAATTTCCTTCTTTATAGTAAATTTTCGAAAAAATTCCCTTTTTTATAGGAAATTTTCGAAAAATTTATAGGAAATTTTTAAAAAATTCCCTTTTTATAGGAAATTTTCCAAAAATTTATAGGACATTTTTAAAAAATTCCCTTTTTATAGGAAATTTTCCAAAAATTCATTTTTTATAGGAAATTTTCCAAAAAAAAATTTATAGGAAATTTTTAAAAAATTCCCTTTTTATAGGAAATTTTCGAAAAATTTATAGGAAATTTTTCAAAAATTTCCTTTTTATAGGAAATTTTCCAAAAAATTCCTTTTTATAGGAAATTTTCCAAAAATTCACTTTTTATAGGAAATTTTCCAAAAATTCACTTTTTATAGGAAATTTTCCAAAAATTCCCATTTTATAAGATATTTTCCAAAAAAATCCGTTTTTATAGGAAATTTCCCAAAAATTCCCTTTTTATAGGAAATTTTCAAAAAATTACCTTTTTATAGGAAATTTTCCAAAAATTTCCTTTTATATAAAATTGTTTATAAGAAATGTTCGAAAAATTCCCTTTTTTATAGGATATTTTCGAAGAATTCCCTTTTTTAAAGGACATTTTCGAAGAATTCAAAAAATTTCCTTTTTTAAGGAAATCTTCGTAAAATTCTCTTTTTTATAGGACACTTTCGAAAAATTCCCTTCTTTATAGTAAATTTCCGAAAAATTCTCTTTTTTATTGGAAATTTTCGAAAAATTCCCTTTTTTATTGGAAATTTTCGAAAAATTCCCCTTTTTTATAGCAAATTTTCTAAAAATTCTCTCCTTTTTTTAAATCTATTAATTTATTTGCACTGAATTAATTATCAATCTAATTAATTCCTGACAAACAAACAATCTACCCAAAAGAACATTAAATGATCTTGATTAATTAATGTAATTGTTTTTTTTTTTTTTTTGTGAATCTAAAATGGTTTTAATTAGAATATAATGAACAGTTTTCAAATTCTCAATACGTTTAGGAAATAAATAGTTAATTAACAAGTTGTGTAAACAGGTAAATAGATTTATACTTATAAGTTTAAAAGCGTCGTTGAGGTGTTTTCTTAATTAACAATATTTCAATAAAATACAAAAAAAGAACAAAAAAACAGTAATTTGCAAAGTAATTCATCTACAAAAAAAATAAAGATAATAATTTGCAAACAAGTCATTTCTCTTTTTTCTGTTTTTGATAAATTAATGTTTGAATACAAAATTGAATTTTAAATTACTCGTTACGTACCAACGTACATACTATTATGATCGTACAAGTGTTTATAAGTTGTATGAGTATTTTTTAAATTAACGTGATAGATCTTTTCAGCGAGAAAGACGTTTTGTCTAAACATTTCAAAGTCGTTAGTTTTTGTTCGTTTAGTGATGATATCTCAAATTTATTTGTCTATATTATAAATACGACATAAATCTATTGACCCCAAGTCATTCATTTGTTACAATCTGTCTATGATGCTGATCTATTCGTACATATTTGCTCACTTTTTTTTTTGTCTAATTGTGACATAATTTTTATTTGTCAATTGTTTGTGTTTTTTTCTCGTTTTTTATGTCGATGTAAAATTTTCAAAGTTATTGAACTTAACGTTATAAATACATGTCAATTGGCTGAGTGTTTATGGCGGCTACAAATGAAAATAGGTTTTTATTTTAATGAATTAAGAATACACTTTCTGGCTGATCTTGCATGGCCATATAATTTATAGTTACAGCAATGAACTAAACTAGAACTGAACTAGAACTGAACTAGAACTGAACTAGAACTGAACTAGAACTGAACTAGAACTGAACTAGAACTGAACTAGAACTGAAACTAAACTGAACTAGAACTGAACTAAAACTGAACTAGAACTGAACTAGAACTGAACTAGAACTGAACTAGAACTGAACTAGAACTGAACTAGAACTGAACTAGAACTGAACTAGAACTGAACTAGAACTGAACTAGAACTGAACTAGAACTGAACTAGAACTGAACTAGAACTGAACTAGAACTGAACTAGAACTGAACTAGAACTGAACTAGAACTGACTAGACTGAACTAGAACTGAACTAGAACTGAACTGAACTGAACTGACAGAACTGAACTAGAACTGAACTAGAACTGAACTAGAACTGAACTAGAACTGAACTAGAAATGAACTAGAACTGAACTAGAACTGAACTAGAACTGAACTAGAACTGAACTAGAACTGAACTAGAACTGAACTAGAACTGAACTAGAGAACTGAACTAGAACTGAGACTAGAACTGAACTAGAACTGGAACTAGAACTGGAACTAGAACTGACTAGAACTGAACTAGAACTGAACTAGAACTGAACTAGAACTGACTAGAACTGAACTAGAACTGAACTAGAACTGAACTAGAACTGAACTAGAACTGAACTAGAACTGAACTAGAACTGAACTAGAACTGAACTAGAACTGAACTAGAACTGAACTAGAACTGAACTAGAACTGAACTAGAACTGAACAAGAACTGAACTAGAACTGAACTAGAACTGAACTAGAACTGAACTAGAACTGAACTAGAACTGAACTAGAACTGAACTAGAACTGAACTAGAACTGAACTAGAACTGAACTAGAACTGAACTAGAACTGAACTAGAACTGAACTAGAACTGAACTAGAACTGAACTAGAACTGAACTAGAACTGAACTAGAACTGAACTAGAACTGAACTAGAACTGAACTAGAACTGAACTAGAACTGAACTAGAACTGAACTAGAACTGAACTAGAACTGAACTAGAACAGAACTAGAACTGAATTAGAACTGAACTAGAACTGAACTAGAACTGAACTAGAACTGAACTAGAACTGAACTAGAACTGAACTAGAACTGAACTAGAACTGAACTAGAACTGAACTAGAACTGAACTAGAACTGAACTAGAACTGAACTAGAACTGAACTAGAACTGAACTAGAACTGAACTAGAACTGAACTAGAACTGAACTGGAACTGAACTAGAACTGAACTAGAACTGAACTAGAACTGAACTAGAACTGAACTAGAACTGAACTAGAACTGAACTAGAACTGAACTAGAACTGAACTAAAACTGAACTAGAACTAGAACTGAACTAGAACTGAACTAGAACTGAACTAGAACTGAACTAGAACTGAACTAGAACTGAACTAGAACTGAACTAGAACTGAACTAGAACTGAACTAGAACTGAACTAGAACTGAACTAGAACTGAACTGAACTAGAACTGAACTAGAACTGAACTAGAACTGAACTAGAACTGAACTAGAACTGAACTAGAACTGAACTAGAACTGAACTAGAACTGAACTAGAACTGAACTAGAACTGAACTAGAACTGAACTAGAACTGAACTAGAACTGAACTAGAACTGAACTAGAACTGAACTAGAACTGAACTAGAACTGAACTAGAACTGAACTAGAACTGAACTAGAACTGAACTAGAACTGAACTAGAACTGAACTAGAACTGAACTAGAACTGAACTAGAACTGAACTAGAACTGAACTAGAACTGAACTAGAACTGAACTAGAACTGAACTAGAACTGAACTAGAACTGAACTAGAACTGAACTAGAACTGAACTAGAACTGAACTAGAACTGAACTAGAACTGAACTAGAACTGAACTAGAACTGAACTAGAACTGAACTAGAACTGAACTAGAACTGAACTAGAACTGAACTAGAACTGAACTAGAACTGAACTAGAACTGAACTAGAACTGAACTAGAACTGAACTAGAACTGAACTAGAACTGAACTAGAACTGAACTAGAACTGAACTAGAACTGAACTAGAACTGAACTAGAACTGAACTAGAACTGAACTAGAACTGAACTAGAACTGAACTAGAACTGAACTAGAACTGAACTAGAACTGAACTAGAACTGAACTAGAACTGAACTAGAACTGAACTAGAACTGAACTAGAACTGAACTAGACTGAACTAGAACTGAACTAGAACTGAACTAGAACTGAACTAAAACTGAACTAGAACTGAACTAGAACTGAACTAGAACTGAACTAGAACTAAACTAGAACTGAACTAAAACTGAACTAAAACTGAACTAGAACTGAACTAAAACTGAACCAGAACTGTAACAGGGCCAACTAAATTTCTAACTATGTATATCTAACTTTATCCTCTGCTCATAGTGGCACAATTTGTATCGTTCCTTAAACCCGGAAATTTTTCTTTTAAATTAATAAAATTGTAATAAGTGCTTTTTATAATTAATTTTCACAATTATATTTGGAACCTTTTTGAAATACTAAAATTTAATTGAAAAATTGGTTAATTAAAATATTATTTTATAAACAATGTGAACAATTTATATTTGATTGCCAACAAAAAATAGCGATTACCGAAAAATTTAATACAATTATTTATAATTTTCTAAAAATACAATTTGTTTTAAACGATACTAAGTATTATTTTGCAACATTTAGCTAAATTATGACCATAAATCAAAAACTTAAAGAATAAGATTTGAATTTTGAATACGAGTACAGAAAAACAGTCAAAATTATTTACAACAAACGTCAGCATGTGCGTCACTCAAAAGATTTTGGCGCAAAACGAAAACTATGAAATTTGAAAGAAACACTTAATTTACACAATTTTGATAAAAAAAAATAATGAATAACAATAATTCTTTATACAGGGTGTAATAATAATAAAGTTAAATTCTAAAAATTTCTCAATAATTTCTAATATTTCAATAATTCTATGAAAACAAACACCAGCAACAAATTAATTGATGTTTTTTAATAAAATGAATAGATTCCTTTGTTTGAGCAGAAAATGTCTTTGCAAAAAAATTTCACTCTCATGTGGTATACAAATTTTAAAATTGCAATTTCCATTAAATTTTACAGCACTCATGTTGGCAAACTGTTTTAGACAAAAAAGCTAGATTTCAATTATGAAAAACAGATAAATAGATGACTATTTAATAGTCTAATCTTTCAGAAACAACTCTTGCAACAAATTAAAATTCTATTAATTTTCCACTACAATTTCGAAAAGACTCTTAACAAAACAAGTAAATATACTGTTTTATTTTTTTTTTATTAAAAATTGTGTAATTGTGAACAAATGTTTGCTGCTTTTTTAAAATTTTTCAAATAAAAACTATTTTCATATTTCTAGGTCATCATTTTGCCACCAACCAACCAGCAAACAACGTCATGTATAGACACACATTTAATGTTCGATCAAAATATTTTTAAAAACAAACCACACGTTTTATAAAAAAAAATTATAATAAGTTTTTATTAATAGTTATTTATTATTTACATTGATGGCGGAAGACTGAAACATTTGTAGAATACTCGAAATTTTTAAAAAAATATTGCATGTTTCGAGAATTTTTTTTCAAAATGTTGAAATTTATTAATTAATAATAAAAATTTGATATTAAGAAATGTTTCTTAATGTTGCTTATAGATACAAGTTAATTAAGGATTGCTGACTAATTATTTTAGTTTGAATTCAGTTCTAGTTCAATTCTAGCTCGGTTCTAATTCAGTTCTAGTTCAGTTCTAGTTCAGTTCTAGTTCAGTTCTAGTTCAGTTCTAGTTCAGTTCTAGTTCAGTTCTAGTTCAGTTCTAGTTCAGTTCTAGTTCAGTTCTAGTTCAGTTCTAGTTCAGTTCTAGTTCAGTTCTAGTTCAGTTCTAGTTCAGTTCTAGTTCAGTTCTAGTTCAGTTCTAGTTCAGTTCTAGTTCAGTTCTAGTTCAGTTCTAGTTCAGTTCTAGTTCAGTTCTAGTTCAGTTCTAGTTCAGTTCTAGTTCAGTTCTAGTTCAGTTCTAGTTCAGTTCTAGTTCAGTTCTAGTTCAGTTCTAGTTCAGTTCTAGTTCAGTTCTAGTTCAGTTCTAGTTCAGTTCTAGTTCAGTTCTAGTTCAGTTCTAGTTCAGTTCTAGTTCAGTTCTAGTTCAGTTCTAGTTCAGTTCTAGTTCAGTTCTAGTTCAGTTCTAGTTCAGTTCTAGTTCAGTTCTAGTTCAGTTCTAGTTCAGTTCTAGTTCAGTTCTAGTTCAGTTCTAGTTCAGTTCTAGTTCAGTTCAGTTCAGTTCTATTCAGTTCTAGTTCAGTTCTAGTTCAGTTCTAGTTCAGTTCTAGTTCAGTTCTAGTTCAGTTCGTTTCAGTTCTATTCAGTTCTAGTTCAGTTCTAGTTCAGTTCTAGTTCAGTTCTAGTTCAGTTCTAGTTCAGTCTAGTTCAGTTCTAGTTCAGTTCTAGTTCAGTTCTAGTTCAGTTCTAGTTCAGTTCTAGTTCAGTTCTAGTTCAGTTCTAGTTCAGTTCTAGTTCAGTTCTAGTTCAGTTCTAGTTCAGTTCTAGTTCAGTTCTAGTTCAGTTCTAGTTCAGTTCTAGTTCAGTTCTAGTTCAGTTCTAGTTCAGTTTCTAGTTCAGTTCTAGTTCAGTTCTAGTTCAGTTCTAGTTCAGTTCTAGTTCAGTTCTAGTTCAGTTCTAGTTCAGTTCTAGTTCAGTTCTAGTACAGTTTTAGTTCAGTTCTAGTACAGTTCTAGTTCAGTTCTAGTTCAGTTCTAGTTCAGTTCTAGTTCAGTTCTAGTTCAGTTCTAGTTCAGTTCTAGTTCAGTTCTAGTTCAGTTCTAGTTCAGTTCTAGTTCAGTTCTAGTTCAGTTCTAGTTCAGTTCTAGTTCAGTTCTAGTTCAGTTCTAGTTCAGTTCTAGTTCAGTTCTAGTTCAGTTCTAGTTCAGTTCTAGTTCAGTTCTAGTTCAGTTCTAGTTCAGTTCTAGTTCAGTTCTAGTTCAGTTCTAGTTCAGTTCTAGTTCAGTTCTAGTTCAGTTCTATTTCAGTTCTAGTTCAGTTCTAGTTCAGTTCTAGTTCAGTTCTAGTTCAGTTCTAGTTCAGTTCTAGTTCAGTTCTAGTTCAGTTCTAGTTCAGTTCTAGTTCAGTTCTAGTTCAGTTCTAGTTCAGTTCTCTAGTTCAGTTCTAGTTCAGTTCTAGTTCAGTTCTAGTTCAGTTCTAGTTCAGTTCTAGTTCAGTTCTAGTTCAGTTCTAGTTCAGTTCTAGTTCAGTTCTAGTTCAGTTCTAGTTCAGTTCTAGTTCAGTTCTAGTTCAGTTCTAGTTCAGTTCTAGTTCAGTTCTAGTTCAGTTCTAGTTCAGTTCTAGTTCAGTTCTAGTTCAGTTCTAGTTCAGTTCTAGTTCAGTTCTAGTTCAGTTCTAGTTCAGTTCTAGTTCAGTTCTAGTTCAGTTCTAGTTCAGTTCTAGTTCAGTTCTAGTTCAGTTCTAGTTCAGTTCTAGTTCAGTTCTAGTTCAGTTCTAGTTCAGTTCTAGTTCAGTTCTAGTTCAGTTCTAGTTCAGTTCTAGTTCAGTTCTAGCTCAGTTCTAGTTCAGTTCTAACTCTGAATTCTATTCGGTTAAGTGTTTGTTTGACAAGAATTAATTCGATTGCTAATTAATTCATGATCTATTATTATCTACACAACTGTATTACTCATAAAAATTCCAACAGAATGCATTCCATTTTCCTTCTATACTTTAACATCAAACAAACTCAAATAATTCTTTATAGAACCTTTTACGTAAACACGTGATCATGTTGCATTCATTGGATTCCATTCTCAAATTGAAAACGATCAACAAAAATACAAAATGACAACAATAAAAACAAACATGCAGGTAGTAAATGAGATTTGATTTAATTTATGCATTTATTTCTTTACATTTCATACAATTTCCACGTCCATAGATAAAAGAAACAATAATAAAATGGAATAAAAAAAAGTATTGAATTTTCATAAGGGAATACCTTTTATTTTAATACAAGTATTTATATTGACGTGGGAGTGTTTAGCGTGAAGTGAATCATAAAATAGTTTTATATTAAAAGTTCTCAAATACAAATAAGCTAAGTTAATAATAAACAGATATTTAAAAGAATTTTTTAATTAAAAGGGTAATTAATTAAGACAAATTAGTTTTTAAATTGTTCTAAATGTTTTAAAAACTTAAAATATTTCTTAGATATTTTTGAAATTTGTTAATTTTAAGAATTTGTTTTTAAATTTCAAAATTTTAATTGCAGCCATTAAAATTAACATGAAAAACATGTTTTTTCAGAAGTTTCATTCAGAAATATTATATCGAAAGTCTTCAAATACCAATTTCTAGCGAAATAAAAAGTTCCATGACCAAGTGTTATTTAATTCGACTGCACGTATTTGTTTCTAACCATGAAAATATAAATTTCCACTTTGAAAAAGTTTCGATAAAGTGGCATGTGCTCATAAATTTTCATGCTTTTCATTTTTCAGAATTATTTTTTGGCACAAATTCTAAAACAAATTTTGCCAAAAATGAAATTCATTCTCTTTGTGGCGATGAGAGCACTTAACCTTAACATTCGAAAAGAAAATTTAATATGAATTTGTTAAAACTTTGTTTTTCTTTATAAATAAAAATAAACAATTTGTTAACACTAATTTTGATGAAATATTGAGTAAATAGTTTAAATTAATTTTATGGTTCTTCGACAAATTTTTGGTAATAAGTTAGTACTGTCTGTTCTAGTTCAGTACTAGTTCAGTTTTAGTTCAGTTCTAGTTCAGTTCTAATTCAGTTCTAGTTCAGTTCTAGTTCAGTTCTAGTTCAGTTCTAGTTCAGTTCTAGTTCAGTTCTAGTTCAGTTCTAGTTCAGTTCTAGTTCAGTTCTAGTTCAGTTCTAGTTCAGTTCTAGTTCAGTTCTAGTTCAGTTCTAGTTCAGTTCTAGTTCAGTTCTAGTTCAGTTCTAGTTAAGTTCTAGTTCAGTTCTAGTTCAGTTCTAGTTCAGTTCTAGTTCAGTTCTAGTTCAATTCTAGTTTAGTTCTAGTTCAGTTCTAGTTTAGTTCTAGTTCAGTTCTAGTTTAGTTCTAGTTCAGTTCTAGTTTAGTTCTAGTTCAGTTCTAGTTCAATTCTAGTTTAGTTCTAGTTCAGTTCTAGTTCAATTCTAGTTTAGTTCTAGTTCAGTTCTAGTTTAGTTCTAGTTTGGCTCTATTTCAGTTTTAATTCAAATATTGTATTTAATTTTTTTATTAGCAAAGTTCTGGTTATATTAGGAAACTGTGTAAATGTCCATTCTTTAGTTCATGTGATGACAAGGTTATTAGATCAATAAATATCTAGACTGCTAAAATTTTAAAAATAAAATAGTTTTCTTATAAATATAATTCGATTTATTTAAGTATTCCCAAAAACTCATAAACTAAATTCGGGTCGACATTTATGCTTTGTTCATTTATACGTGCTAGAAAAATTGGAAAAATATACATTTCAGTAGCTAAAGATTTGGACTTTTTTTTTAGAATTTTATGGCTGATTTGTCATTTTGAAAACGTAGTGTCTGGCACAAAAAAAAATATTGAAAACATTCTGAAAGTGACCACAAGTGTCTACGATTTATTTGAAGGTGTTACAAAAACCACATAAAATTTCTTTAACATAAAAAATAAACAATAAAATTCTAAATTTATTAAAACCCCTACGAAGAAATATCACAAGGTCTTTAACATTTCCTGCTAAATATATTCTCTTAATTTATATGTATATTTTTGCCTTGAAAGACGATGACAAGTCAAAAGTTTTTAAGAAAACTAGACAAATGGATGGCCCTTTTATCAGAGGGCTTTCAGTTCCAGCTCATTATGTATGCGCTCCATTCATTAATGTTCTCAGTATCAATTTCCTTTTTCTCGTATAATGATTTTTTGCAATGTTGGTAGATTGATTGAGTAATTAAATAATGAATGAATAATTTTCTTTATTATAAATAATATAAACATTGTAATGCATTACCTATTCATAAAAGGATTTTACAAAACAAGTCGTTAAACTTTTTAATTTTAAATGTTTATAAGTTTAACAGGTGTTTGAAAGAATTGTTATTTCGAGGAGAGAGTAAATTGTTTACTAACACAAAAAATTTACAAAAATCAACTAAATAAATTGTTTTGTTAAAATTACATTGTAATTTTGATTAATTAAATGTAATGCTTTGGTTTGTTTTAAATTTACTAAATGGATAGTGCAGAGCTAATGATATACATATTTGTTAAATTAACGAACTTTTAATAAACTCATAATTATTATTTATGAAGTGCCATACAATTACATAGTCGTATGTAAACTATTAATTAATTATTGACATGCATACGTATTGTACTTATTTCATTCATTACAATTAGGATGTCCATCCCTTAGTTGAAAAATTAAAATAATGCAAATGGTACCAAATAAAAAATAATGTCTTCTCGAGTTTAGTATAGTTTCTAGTTCAGTTCTAATTCAGTTCTAATTCAGTTCTAATTCAGTTCTAGTTCAGTTCTAGTTCAGTTCAGTTCTAGTTCAGTTCAGTTCTAGTTTAGTTCTAGTTCAGTTCTAGTCAGTTCTAGTTCAGTTCTAGTTCAGTTCTAGTTCAGTTCAGTTCGTTCTAGTTCAGTTCTAGTTCAGTTCTAGTTCAGTTCTAGTTCAGTTCTAGCTCAGTTCTAGTTCAGTTCTAGTTCAGTTCTAGTTCAGTTCTAGTCAGTTCTATTTCAGTTCTAGTTCAGTTCTAGTTCAGTTCTAGTTCAGTTCTAGTTCAGTTCTAGTTCAGTTCTAGTTCAGATCTAGTTCAGATCTAGTTCAGTCCTAGTTCTGTTTAGTTCTGTTCTAGTTCAGTTCTAGTTCAATTCTAGTTCAGTTCTAGTTCAGTTCTAGTTCAGTTCTAGTTCAGTTCTAGTTCAGTTCTAGTTCAGTTCTAGTTCAATTCTAGTTCAGTTTCTAGTTCAGTTCTAGTTCAGTTCTAGTTCAGTTCTAGTTCAGTTCTAGTTCAGTTCTAGTTCAGTTCTAGTTCAGTTCTAGTTCAGTTCTAGTTCAGTTCTAGTTCAGTTCTAGTTCAGTTCTAGTTCAGTTCTAGTAGTTCTAGTTCAGTTCTAGTTCAGTTCTAGTTCAGTTCTAGTTCAGTTCTAGTTCAGTTCTAGTTCAGTTCTAGTTCAGTTCTAGTTCAGTTCTAGTTCAGTTCTAGTTCAATTCTAGTTCAGTTCTAGTTCAGTTCTAGTTCAGTTCTATGTTCAGTTCTAGTTCAGTTCTAGTTCAGTTCTATTCAGTTCTAGTTCAGTTCTAGTTCGTTCCAGTTCAGATCTAGTTCAGATCTAGTTCAGTCCTAGTTCTGTTCTAGTTCTGTTCTAGTTCTGTTCTAGTTCTGTTCTAGTTCAGTTCTAGTTCAATTCTAGTTCATTCTAGTTCAGTTCTAGTTCAGTTCTAGTTCAGTTCTAGTTCAGTTCTAGTTCAGTTCTAGTTCAGTTCTAGTTCAGTTCTAGTTCAGTTTCTAGTTCAGTTCTAGTTCAATTCTAGTTCAGCTCTAGTTCAGTTCTAGTTCAGTTCTAGTTCAGTTCTAGTTCAGTTCTAGTTCAGTTCTAGTTCAGATCTAGTTCAGATCTAGTTCAGTCCTAGTTCTGTCTTAGTTCAGTTCTAGTTCTGTTCTAGTTCTGTTCTAGTTCAGTTCTAGTTCCATTCTAGTTCAGTTCTAGTTCAGTTCTATTTCAGTTCTAGTTCAGTTCTAGTTCAGTTCTAGTTCAGTTCTAGTTCAGTTCTAGTTCAGTTTTAGTTCAGTTCTAGTTCAGTTCTAGTTCACTTCTAGTTCACTTCTAATTCAGTTCTAGTTCACTTCTAGTTCGCTTCTAGTTCACTTTTAGTTCACTTCTAGTTCAGTTCACTTCTTGTTCAATTCTAGTTCAGTTCTTGTTCAGTGGACTTTTATGTTTTAAATTTTTCGGAGTTTCACCACAAACTAAATTTTTCACCATAAATCCAGTTTTTTTACTAAAACCTATGATTTTTATTCAATAAGTTTATTTAATGAGAAGGGACTCCCTATTATTTCAAGTACAAATCTTAAGAATTTACTTTACACATTACCTTGTGCATTGCATGTCATGTATATAAGCTAAAGAAGTATTTACAACAATTAACTTAAGTAGTTTTTCAACATCATACAAAAATTTGTTACTAAAATAAATGAATGAATCAAATTTAGGATTTTTATCCTCTACGGCCCACCTATGGTTATTTTAAGCAATTCACATTATTTACCGCGATTTTCTGCTTATTGTAACTACCCAAACTCTCAAAATTTATTTAAATATTATAAGATTTTCACACGCAAATTTTATTCAAACCAGTAGTAGTAGTAAGTATTGTTTTATAGCTTAGCCCTGTTTTTCCTATAAAATGTTGAAAAACTGACAGAATTACATTACTGGATGTCTGGCCTAAACTGTTAGTTTACATAATTATGTTTTTTATTTTATTAATGGTTACTAATTTTTTTTATTGTGTAAAAAACGTGTCACTGACCTTTCCGCCAGTTCAGTGTGTTTTTTTGTGTAAATTTCATCACGGTTTATTTTAAACATTTTATATCATTATTGTAGTATTTTTTTAGTTTTTGTTTAAATATTACAGTTAATTAGAATTTGTAGTATTGTTTAATTAGTGTTGATTTTTATGTGTTGTTTAGTTCAGGTTGGTTTAATTTATAGTCAGTGTATTGTTGACATTGTAACACTATTTTGTAACAAGTATTTTTGAATTGATTGTGTTCAGACTAATTGAAAATGTTGTGGAGTAACATGTACTTACTCTAGTGGTAAGCTAAAATTATACAGAACTAGTATCATGATTGGTTATTTGAGGGTAATGACCTGTTCCAATAATTTAAAGGTCAGAAACACACATTCGAGATGGATAATTTGGGACCTACAGATGTCACCTATATGCATACCTATAAGTTACTATCAGGAAATTATGGAATATTTCCAGCTTCTTTTAATTCCCCATTTTATTTAACTTTTAGTTCTCCCATTTAATTAACTACAGTTTGCTAAACAATTTTCACACTACAAAGTTTTATTTTTTCCAAAACGTTTAATAGTTTATAAATGGGGTTTAATAACCGTAACAGTATTTATTTACCAGCTAAACTTAAAAACATTTTTGTTAAAGTTTTATTATTTTTTTCTTTATGTGTCCCAGCTCTAATTAAATATTTTTAAAAATATATTTGCTTTTCTATTTAACGTTTTACTGCAAAAATAGTTGGAACCGGTTTAATTTCAACACTTGTTTGACTTTTTTTTTGTTTATTCAATATTATTAGAATTTTGTATTTATACAATGTAATTAAAAGTAATTGTTTAAAAATTTACAATAATTAACTATCAAAACATGGCTTTAAAACAAAATGTTGTTAGTTGTTGCATCGGATTAGTTTTAGACGTCATAAGTCAATACAAACTGAAAGTCTATGAATGCTAAATTTTCACTTAGAATTCCACCTATTTTTTCTGTTCTAGTTCAGTTCTAGTTCTGTTCTAGTTCTGTTCTAGTTCTGTTCTAGTTCTGTTCTAGTTCTGTTCTAGTTCTGTTCTAGTTCTGTTCTAGTTCTGTTCTAGTTCTGTTCTAGTTCTGTTCTAGTTCTGTTCTAGTTCTGTTCTAGTTCTGTTCTAGTTCTGTTCTAGTTCTGTTCTAGTTCTGTTCTAGTTCTGTTCTAGTTCTGTTCTAGTTCTGTTCTAGTTCTGTTCTAGTTCTGTTCTAGTTCTTTCTAGTTCTGTCTAGTTCTGTTCTAGTTCTGTTCTAGTTCTGTTCTAGTTCTGTTCTAGTTCTGTTCTAGTTCTGTTCTAGTTCTGTTCTAGTTCTGTTCTAGTTCTGTTCTAGTTCTGTTCTAGTTCTGTTCTAGTTCTGTTCTAGTTCTGTTCTAGTTCTGTTCTAGTTCTGTTCTGTTCTAGTTCTGTTCTAGTTCTGTTCTAGTTCTGTTCTAGTTCTGTTCTAGTTCTGTTCTAGTTCTGTTCTAGTTCTGTTCTAGTTCTGTTCTAGTTCTGTTCTAGTTCTGTTCTAGTTCTGTTCTAGTTCTGTTCTAGTTCTGTTCTAGTTCTGTTCTAGTTCTGTTCTAGTTCTGTTCTAGTTCTGTTCTAGTTCTGTTCTAGTTCTAGTTGTTCTAGTTCTGTTCTAGTTCTGTTCTAGTTCTGTTCTAGCTCTTTTCTAATTCTGTTCTAGTTTTGTTCTAGTTTTGTTCTAGTTTTATTCTAGTTCTGTTCTACTTCCGTTCTAGTTCTGTTCTAATTCGGTATAGTTCTGGTTCAAAACTAGTTTGGTTATCGTTCAAGTCTATGAATCGATTCCTTTCAATATCTGTTTTAATGCAAATTAAATTAACTACATAATACACCTCATCACAGCATGTTCTATTAGAAAATATTAAATATATTTTTGTTAAATAAATAAATTTGTAAGATTTGTTTTTTAAATCATTCCTCACACCCTTTTTTCCGAAAAAATATAAATAAAGAAAAAAACTTTACAAAACAAAGGAAATAAATTATATATTTAAGTATGTGTTATACATATATTAATTTGATCTTGACAATGAATATCAAATTAATTGAATGACAACCAATACTCGCAGCACTACTACTAAATTATTTTACTTTTAAATAATTTCTATAATCAGCAAAAAAAAGCAGAAGAAATATTTTATAAAAACACGATTTTTTAAAAACAAACGTAAAAATGTTTGTAAACAATGAATATTATACAACTAACCGGTTTAACAAATAATTTAAAAACAAATTGAATTTTTGAATATACTAAATAACTAAAAATAAAAATTATTTTCTTGATTTAATATGAAGTCACCTGACTTCTAAAGATGATTTTTTATTAAGTTTACGAATATTTTTCGAAAATAAAAATAAACGAAAATTTTACTAAAAAAATGTTGTTAAAAATTATTCTTCCTTTTGAATATTTTAAAATATTTCTTTTCACAAATTTGAGCCATTTTGTGTATTAGATTAGAAAAACTTGTCTATATAAATTGTATACAAAATCTGAAATTCAAACATCTGTTTCGTATAATTAAAAAAAATATATCCCAACAACATTACATTTTTCGAACTTTTTTATAAACTAAATAATAAAAAAAACTTTATAGATAATTTGTTTTTTTAGTTTAACATTAAAACAAAAATGTCAACGAAAAATTTCTCTAACAAATTAACACCTCCTCGTTTTTAATTATTTTTTAAATATTTCATCTTGTTTTGTTTTAATTTTATGATGAGAAAATTTTAAAAATTCACATTATTTATTAACACAATGTGTTTTTGTAGTTTTCTATTTTTTAATAGATTTTCATTTAAAATATTTGCAATTTGTTATATGTATTTATTTTAAATAAACACCTTCTTTCATTGCTAAGAATAAATTTAAAAATTAAATTAAAATTGGTTTGTTATTGTAAAAAATTTGGATTTTTTTTTTTAATTTTTATTTTCACCACCTACTTTTCTTGAATTTTATTAGAACGTTTCACTGGTTATTTTTTTCGTTTAAAGAAAAGTCACTTGAAATATTTTATTTAATAAAAATTTTGTGACTTATTTGAGCGCGCTTTATTTGAATTTTTCTTATTTTTAACGTACCGCCGCCGCACGTACCGTTTATTTATACGTCTAAATATCAACTGTTGTTGTGTTTAGTTGACCATCCGTAGACAAGTGTTTACTTTTTAATCTGACAGATACATTTGATAATCGTTGCACAAAAAAATCATAAACTCACACACTGATAGATATTTAAATCTATGTGTGAAAATTTTTTAGTCATAGATACTTGTGGGGTGTTGCCAGATAAGTAGTTGGGTTTTTAGGGGGGTATTTTATTTCTTTTTTATATTGTTAAATGTTTTTGTAACATTTTTTAAAATATCTCAACTCTAGCAAATTAATTCAGAGTAGATATATACTATTTCAGATCCAAAGTGTGGGAAATCCATAAAAAGGGATTATCAAAACTTTTTGTATTAAATAAAAACTAAAGATTCCGCATTCCGCTCATTTCTAGTTCAGTTCTAGTTCAGTTCTAGTTCAGTTCTAGTTCAGTGCTAGTTCAGTTCTAGTTCAGTTCAGTTCTAGTTCAGTTCTAGTTCAGTTCTAGTTCAGTTCTAGTTCAGTTCTAGTTCAGTTCTAGTTCAGTTCTAGTTCAGTTCTAGTTCAGTTCTAGTTCAGTTCTAGTTCAGTTCTAGTTCAGTTCTAGTTCAGTTCTAGTTCAGTTCTAGTTCAGTTCTAGTTCAGTTCTAGTTCAGTTCTAGTTCAGTTCTAGTTCAGTTCTAGTTCAGTTCTAGTTCAGTTCTAGTTCAGTTCTAGTTCAGTTCTAGTTCAGTTCTAGTTCAGTTCTAGTTCAGTTCTAGTTCAGTTCTAGTTCAGTTCTAGTTCAGTTCTAGTTCAGTTCTAGTTCAGTTCTAGTTCAGTTCTAGTTCAGTTCTAGTTCAGTTCTAGTTCAGTTCTAGTTCAGTTCTAGTTCAGTTCTAGTTCAGTTCTAGTTCAGTTCTAGTTCAGTTCTAGTTCAGTTCTAGTTCAGTTCTAGTTCAGTTCTAGTTCAGTTCTAGTTCAGTTCTAGTTCAGTTCTAGTTCAGTTCTAGTTCAGTTCTAGTTCAGTTCTAGTTCAGTTCTAGTTCAGTTCTAGTTCAGTTTAGTTCAGTTCTAGTTCAGTTCTAGTTCAGTTCTAGTTCAGTTCTAGTTCAGTTCTAGTTCAGTTCTAGTTCAGTTCTAGTTCAGTTCTAGTTCAGTTCTAGTTCAGTTCTAGTTCAGTTCTAGTTCAGTTCTAGTTCAGTTCAGTTCTAGTTCAGTTCTAGTTCAGTTCTAGTTCAGTTCTAGTTCAGTTCTAGTTCAGTTCTAGTTCAGTTCTAGTTCAGTTCTAGTTCAGTTCTAGTTCAGTTCTAGTTCAGTTCTAGTTCAGTTCTAGTTCAGTTCTAGTTCAGTTCTAGTTCAGTTCTAGTTCAGTTCTAGTTCAGTTCTAGTTCAATTCTAGTTCAGTTCTAGTTCAGTTCTAGTTCAGTTCTAGTTCAGTTCTAGTTCAGTTCTAGTTCAGTTCTAGTGCAGTTCTAGTTCAGTTCTAGTTCAGTCAGTTCTAGTTCAGTTCTAGTTCAGTTCTAGTTCAGTTCTAGTTCAGTTCTAGTTCAGTTCTAGTTCTTCTAGTTCAGTTCTAGTTCAGTTCTCGTTCAGTTTAGTTCAGTTCTAGTTCAGTTCTAGTTC
Organism: Lucilia sericata; assembly: GCF_015586225.1. Lineage (NCBI taxonomy): Eukaryota > Metazoa > Arthropoda > Insecta > Diptera > Calliphoridae > Lucilia > Lucilia sericata. The sequence goes on from NW_023994766.1 coordinate 35,492, forward strand.
AGTTCTAGTTCAGTTATAGTTTCAGTTCTAGTTCAGTTCTAGTCAGTCTTACTTTCAATTCTAGTTCATTTCTAGTTCAATTCTAGTTCAATTTCTAGTTCAGTTCTAGTTCAGTTCTAGTTCAGTTCTAGTTCAGTTCTAGTTCTAGTTCTAGTTCAGTTCTAGTTCAGTTCTAGTTTCAGTTCTTTATCTAATTAAAGTATAGGCTATTATTGTTTTTCTTAATTTGTATTATTTTAATGATTTTAATAATATTTAAGATCTATTTTTAATATAGTATTCTGATTTATTTAGTACATTTAGTTGTGGGTTTTGTATTTTGAAAAATTGTTATGTAATATTTTGATTAAATGAACCCACCTTCGGTCTTAAGTAATTTCCAGTTCTAGTTCAGTTCTAGTTCAGTTCTAGTTCAGTTCTCGTTCAGTTCTAGTTCAGTTCTAGTTCAGTTTTAGTTCAGTTCTAGTTCAGTTCTAGTTCAGTTCTAGTTCAGTTCTAGTTCAGTTCTAGTTCAGTTCTAGTTCAGTTCTAGTTCAGTTCTAGTTCAGTTCTAGTTCAGTTCTAGTTCAGTTCTAGTTCAGTTCTAGTTCAGTTCTAGTTCAGTTCTAGTTCAGTTCTAGTTCAGTTCTAGTTCAGTTCTAGTTCAGTTCTAGTTCAGTTCTAGTTCAGTTCTAGTTCAGTTCTAGTTCAGTTCTAGTTCAGTTCTAGTTCAGTTCTAGTGCAGTTCTAGTTCAGTTCTAGTTCAGTTCTAGTTCAGTTCTAGTTCAGTTCTAGTTCAGTTCTAGTTCAGTTCTAGTTCAGTTCTAGTTCAGTTCTAGTTCAGTTCTAGTTAGTTCAGTTTCTAGTTCAGTTCTAGTTCAGTTCTAGTTCAGTTCTAGTTTCAGTTCTAGTTCAGTTCTAGTTCCAGTTTCTCGTTCAGTTCTAGTTCATTTCTAGTTCAGTTCTAGTTCAGTTCTAGTTCATTTCTAGTTCAGTTCTAGTTCAGTTCTAGTTCAGTTCTAGTTCAGTTCTAGTTCAGTTCTAGTTCAGTTCTAGTTCAATTTCTAGTTCAGTTCTAGTTCAGTTTCTAGTTCAGTTCTAGTTCAGTTCTAGTTCAGTTCTAGTTCAGTTCTAGTTCAGTTCTAGTTCAGTTCTAGTTCAGTTCTAGTTCAGTTCTAGTTCAGTTCTAGTTCAGTTTCTAGTTCAGTTCTAGTTCAGGTCTAGTCAGTTCTAGTTCAGTTCGTTCAGTTCTAGTTCAGTTCTAGTTCAGTTTCACGTTCAGTTCTAGTTCTAGTTCAGTTCTAGTTCAGTTCTAGTTCAGTTCTAGTTCAGTTCTAGTTCAGTTCTAGTTCAGTTCTAGTTCAGTTCTAGTTCAGTTCTAGTTCAGTTCTAGTTCAGTTCTAGTTCAGTTCTAGTTCAGTTCTAGTTCAGTTCTAGTTCAGTTCTAGTTCAGTTCTAGTTCAGTTCTAGTTCAGTTCTAGTTCAGTTCTAGTTCTAGTTCAGTTCTAGTTCAGTTCAGTTCTAGTTCTAGTTCTAGTTCAGTTCTAGTTCAGTTCTAGTTCAGTTCTAGTTCAGTTCTAGTTCAGTTCTCGTTCAGTTCTAGTTCAGTTCTAGTTCAGTTCTAGTTCAGTTCTAGCTCGGTTCTAGTTTATTTTATAAACGGTTTTACAAAATAAAATGTTGTTTATGAATATTGGGATTTGAATTTCATGAGGACCCAGTATATATATCCTATTATTTCTATGTGTTACAAACGAAATGACAAAAGCAATATACGCTTATATTTTTTGATGTTGGGTTGAAACTGATAAGACAATATAAAAGTACATACTAACGTCTCAAAGTCAATCGCTTTAAATAAAATCAATATATTACAGACATATTATGATAATAACAATTATACTTTTATATAAAATATTAACGTACATACTATGTATATTATCAAAAATATAACAAACCTATTATAACAACAATATTTCTTGTGAATTTGAGACTGACTGAGAGTACTTGAGATAAACTGAAACAAAAATCTTTAAAATTGGTAACTTTTGAAGTTTAAAGATAGTGGAATTAATAATAAATGCCTTTTTTTAAATAGGGAATGACTAGTTTGTGTCATAACACAATAAAAGTGTCTAGATTGTTAAAGTACTTTTTTTTAATTTTGATGTAATCTAATTAAATTAGGTAAACAAAGTAAATACGTCATCGAAATTGATTTATTTCATTAGAAATCTTTTAAGAAGAATAACATTCAATAAAAAATACATTTTGCGAAAATGTGACAGCTATTTTTATAAAATAATATTGTTTAACAAATTACCTTTAACATAGCAAATTTGGAAGCTAAATATGTATGTATATCAATTAAAAGCGGTATCTGGTATTTCTTTCTTCTCAGATAATTGTAAAAATATCTCCAAAGCATTTTCGAAATTCCAATTAGCTTCTTCCAAACATCTGTAATTTAAGTAAGATAAAATACAGCAAATTTAAAAGATATTTTAATTTATCAGGGATCATTGAACGTCCATTTAAATTAATTCTAATTTGTAACTCACCTTGTACACCATATGGACTTTAAACTAGTTGCCTCTTGAAACATAACCAACAAAGCTTCCTTATCGTTCAACGTTAATTCAGCTTTGTTCGATTTATCTTCACTTTTGAAATATTTGAAAGCGATTTTTGTTTGTGTAGCTGTAGGCGTAAATACATTTAGTTGATCATTAATAATTTGATAGTTTGTAACCATTTTCAGGGGACCCTACAAAGAAAGCCTTTTAAAATATATTTCATTAAAAAGTTGTATAAAACTTCTTTACCGCGTTACGTTGCACTGGCTTTAGTATGAACGTACGTGAAAATCCCATTAATATATCGGTTTCCATTATGCTAGGTGCTTGATCCAAATAAACGCCATTAACAGTAATAACAATCATGTTTTCCTTAAAGATTGTAGAAATTAAATTATTAGCATTAATGGAAATTTATCATTCCACTCTATTGTATTTTGTCAAAATTGTCGAAGCTTCAATTAAGACTGAAGATTTTTAAATTTTTAATCAAAAAGCTTTTATCTAATTAAAGTATAGGCTATTATTGTTTTTCTTAATTTGTATTATTTTAATGATTTTAATAATATTTTAAAGATCTATTTTTAATATCGTATTCTGATTTATTTAGTACATTTAGTTGTGGGTTTTGTATTTTGAAAAATTTGTTATGTAATATTTTGATTAAATGAACCCACCTTCGGTCTTAAGTAATTTCCATTTTTTACTATTTTCTTTTTATTTCTTTTTACCCCCCAATAGGGGATAATATATTTTATATACTTACATTATACACCATACAATCTGTGCTAAATGTCAGCATATCATGTGTAGTTCCAGGAAGTTCCATAAGTACTCGTATAATTTCACTGGGACCAAAATACATCGATGTATAAGCACGGTTAAATTCGATTTTAAGAACGTTGCGTGAAACATTTAAATATTTCAAAATACGTTTACTATTTTGTGCGGGTAATTTGGCCAAATTGTAGTTGCAAGTTAAAGTTAGAATAGACTTGGGGTGATAAAGATCTGAAAACAACAAAAAAAAACTAGTTGTTACAGGTATAACATTTTATATATAAAAATTACCTTTTAAATAAACACGATCATTTTCATATGTTTGAAAATAACGTGTTACAAATTCATTAACAAAATCATAGCCAGCTGTGTCACATAGGAAATTCTTTTGAGAAGTTAAATTACCTTTGGCAGTGATTTCCACATTATCCTGAAATAATAAAATTAATTTCCTAAAAAGTGTTTTTTATGTTTTAGTAAAAATAACTTTACCAATATTTTCAATTCTGGAAAATATTTTTTAACAGTTTTGATATATTCACCAGCAAAACTGTACTTGGAACATAAAGGATTGCCATCTAATCTTAAGGATCTAATACCCAATACACCTATATCTTTGATATCATATAAATCATGTATCCAATTATTACCCAAATCTATGGCTTTTAAATTACTCATCATGGCCAAAACTTTCGAAAAATTTGCACTTAATATCTTATTATGGGCCAAACGTAGTTCAATGCAGGTGGAGAGAAATTTACGTGAAGCTTGCATGAGAATGCGAGTTAAAATCTTAGGGGAACTAAGATTTATAACAATGTTTTCCAAACCTGTAATTAATTTTAAGAATATTAAAGTATATAGTATAATATTGCAAGAAAAACTAACCTTCTATATTTTGAAAATTATTTAAATCTAGCATACGATCCATGGCACTGAAACGTCTGTTAAGAGCTTTTTCTATACATTCCATAGGCTCTAGTTGACCCTTTTTAAATGGACTTATATTCATCATTAGGTAATACACTACCGTTTTATCCATATGTAACTGTGGTGTGAAATCTGTGGTAGTATTTGTTGGTGGCGGTGGAGCTTCAAGTCTGGGTATTTTTATTTCCAAATTACAAGTATCAACCAAGTGCTTGATTTGAGAAAAACAATTGCGCACCAAAAACTGATGCTCTCCAGAGTTAAACTAAAAAATTTTATAATTTAAAGTAATTTTTTAAAAACTATAAAAATTTTTAAATTTACCTTATAATAACAAGGATAAATATCACTTAAGGTATTGGAAATTGTGAGAAAAAAATAATCAAATATTTCTTCCTTGGAAAATTGATGTGTTTCATCTGGAATCTTTAGAAAAGTTATTAGTGTTAAACATTTCTTATAAAGTAAAAATTATTAATACAAATTTACCATAAAAGCATGCCAATCTGTACTGTTTTCGAATTTATTTATATCCGTTTTATTAGACCAATCAATGCGATAACCTTCAGACTCTGTTTGCATTAGATTATCCAGAGGTGTATAGTCACTGGAGAGATTTTCCGAGGGTATACCATCCTAGAAGATAAATTTTTATTTTTACATCCATTTTAAGTTTAATGAAATCTGTTTACTTACAATTTTTTTAAAGTTTTTCAATACTGGTCTTAAGCATTCCGGATATGACACTGCCTTTGTTAGCGGATTGCCCTGTAGCATTAATTCGTCGGCTTTTAAAGGTTCCAAATCACGACATGTACGACTGGGTGAACGTAACTTGAAAATATATTTTTTTTATAACTATTTAACTGAAAACGCAATGATCTAAAACTCACCATATTATCCCTCAAATCAAGTATGGCAAATTGTACGCCACTAAACAGCTTCAAAGGTGCCAAGGTATTAATTTCATTACTACTTAAAATAATACCATTAATAGTACGAAATTGCTCATCGTTACGATAAATCAAATCACAAACACGCTCCAAAACTCCCCGATTACTCAGATTGACGACAACATCATAAAAATCAGGATTTTGTGCAAATAATGACAAATTTAAAATACCATCTTCACCATTGCGATGTTCCATGCGCCCATACAAAGCATTTAAAGCTTTCGTCACCTGACTTATGGGAGAAACTTGACCATATTTAAATTCTCCCACATTCAATTGTACCTTCAAATGAATAACAACACCTTTGGGTAGATGTAGGCACAAGTTTCGAGCAAATAATTTATCCATGGCTGGTTGACATTGTCGTACCAAAAAACGATCTTCTTTGTTGCCACGCTTTAATATACATATGGTTATTGTTATACAGTTTTCTAAAGAATACCCTTTAACTTACTCTATAGGCTACGGGATAAAATTCTTCACCCTCTACCGCTGCAAATATGGCCTCCAGTATGGCATACTTACCCTCTATACCCATAAGTTTACCATAATGCTGTACAACAATTTGATGCCAAATAAAGCCTTGATTCATTACTTTCTCATCATACTGTTTACATTTGTAATAGGTTATGGCATTCCGATAGTTGATCTCTATGCTCATGTGATTGGGAAAGTGTAAAACTTCATCTAGGGAGTTAAATTGTTAGAAATTGTTTAATTAAAAACAAAGTACAGTGTGGCTAGCAGTGATAATCATTGACTAATTTGTAAAATATTGATAATTGAGTAAAAAAATGTATATTAGTTCCGTTCTAGTTTAGTGCGTTATGGTTTTAGTTCAGTTCATTTTTAGTCCAGTATCAGTTCAGTACTACTACAGTTATTGTGCGGTTTAGCTTTTCTTCTATTTCACCTGTATTTTCCATGTAAAGCGAACTACATGGCGCAATTTTATAGATAACACCTGCCATGTTGGCCTATTTCAACCACTGGGTGAGCTTTTGCAACGACTCATCACCGCCCCATTGTTTCTTACGCGCCGGTGGCTATTTAAGTATATGAAATTTCCGGTCCAGTATACATGCACTTTACTTAAGTACTCGAGCTATCTAATCTCTTGCCATAGTAGTCCCGTTAGGGAAGGACAGGCGTCATGAGCAAGCTCAATCTAACCCCGACAAAGGAAAACCTTATGTCGCCCGACCATACTACTGAGATGTATTCCCGTTGGAGAAGGACAGTTGTCATGAGCAAGCTCAATCTAACCCCGACAAAGAAAAACCTTATATGTTTCCCAACCACACTACTGAGATGGCTTTGTTGATTCGGCAACAGCACCTAGGGGACGAATTGGTAGTCCGAAACACGAATAATTTTAATTGTGAAGACTTATTTCTGTGGCCGCAAAGACCTACTGTGATAAGTTGAGCATGTTTTAGAGTAAACTCCAACACACTCAACCATGAAGGAAAATCGCTGATAAATTTAAGAAAGGGTAGTGACGACCTTGCATTACACTCCGTTTTGCCAAACATCAATTGAGCACATCTCCTCCGCTGCTCCAACCATCACTCCATCCGTCAAATTCATCCGACTAACCTCAATACAACTCAGAATACAACAATCCAACAGATACAAGTACAAACAACACCTCGTATACCCCATCATTGCATTATCAGCTCAAATCCAACATTTTATTAATCCACAGTCATGCTCTGTAGTGTGTACCGCTCCTAGAATATAGGCGATAAAAGAAATTTGCAATGAAAATTATATTTCACCGTGTATCAATCTTTTAACCAAGCACCACCTTCCTGCGAGTTTAGGTTTAAACCACAGCCACTACGTTGATTCTGAAGGAACCTCAACCACCTGACCAGTCAGGACACTGTCCTGTGGGCAACTGGCCACCCGTAGAACTAGATTATGTGGTGCTCCGGTTAGACCCCATGTCAAATCATACCAAGGACTAGCCGAGGAGTAAAGTTTATAGTCCGGACAGATTAAAGGTACTGGTAGCATGTCATACATCAAGGAAACATGCCCCGGGGGGAGTTCAACCCGATACAGTTCGAGATTGTCCGTAATTTTAATTTCACATAGTATTGTCTGAGTTTATTGGAATTACTATAATATCAACTCATCTTTCAGACAGCCTGTGGCATCTGAACAGATATATTGTCACATTAAACTTACCTGGACACTTTAAAGTCGACATTTTGAAAAATAATTTACAAATAATTAAAGATTTCGACCGGCAAAATAATGCAACTGTTTTTTGTTGATAACTTCTTCTTTTTCAACAATTAACTACAATTCACTAGAAATTGATGACACCTTACTATGATGTTTGCAGCGTTGGAAATGCATAAAATTCAAAAATATTTAATGTTAATGCAAAATTAATGCATTAATTTTAAAAATATTTAATGTTAATGTATAAATAATGCAATAAATGTAGACATGATAATGTTAATGCAATAAACTTGCATTAACATTAATTTTTTTTAATGTTGAAAAAATTGTTAATGCTTTAACTCATTTAATGCATTTATCCCAGGTCTGCTTATTTTATTATTCACAATTTCTAGTTAAATTTGTAGTTTTTAAATAAATAAGGTTTATGACACAATTAAATTATATAAAATAAATAATAACATAAATTAGATATATGTTGTATTGGTTTTAATTTAAGTATAACATTTATGTTTTGTAGTTTGTCGCTTTAATTGTAATTTTTCTTTGTTATTATTTATAACTGATAAGCAACAAGTTGTCGGCAAAATTCCTACTATTACTGTTAATTTTTAAGTTTTTGCTTAATTAATAGTAATTTTTTGTAAAATGCAACGTTTTTTAAAAGTTTTTCAAAAGCCCACATGTAATATTATAGGCATGATCCATGTGGAAGCTTTACCGGGTAAGTATTTATGGTTTTGTATGAAATAAACGTATATATTACTTAAATTTGTTAACTTATGATTAGGTACACCTCTTTATAAAGGCAATTGGTCGGAAATTATAGAAAAGGCTAAATATGAAGCTAATATTTATAAAAAATATAAATTGGTAAGAAAAACGTTAATTGTAATGAATAATTTGAAAAATGTTGAAAAAAAAAATATAATGGTTATTGACTCGAGGAGTCATTATTCAGAATGATCCTTATAGTGCTGCAATTTCTCCTGTTTTAGGACTCAGTTTTAATAGAAAACATGCATGACATACCCTATATACAAGAGCATGAACTGGGACCCGAAACGGTGGCCTGTATGACACGTTTATCTCAAGAAATAAGGAATATCATACCAACCAGTAGCATGCCTATAGGTATACAAATATTAGCCTGTGGCAATAAACAAGCTTTGGCAGTAGCCAAAGCCTGTAATTTGCAATATATAAGAGCAGAAGGCTTTGTTTTTGATCATGTAGCAGATGAAGGTTATACAAAAGCTTGTGCTGGTTCTATACTAAGATATCGCCAACAAATTGATGCTAAAGATATTTTAATATTTACCGATCTAAAGAAAAAACATTCAGCTCACAGTATAACACAAGATGTAACATTGCTGGAGACAGCCAAGGCGGCAGAGTTCTTCTTAACGGATGGTGTTATAATAACGGGTATAAACAATTCGGTAATTTTTCACTATTAAGACTGAATTTAGAGATTTCTAGGTAACGCTACGGGAGAAGCGGCAAAACCTCAAGATTTATTGGAATTAAAAGGTAAACTACAAGTACCTTTAGTGATAGGTTCCGGTATTACAAAAGACAATCTTAAGGACTATTATCCTCACATACAAGCTGCCATTATAGGTTCACATTTTAAGCTGCAAGGTTTGTGGAGCAATGAAATAAGTGAATCCGCTGTTGAAAAGTTCATGGACCAAGTTAAAGCGTTAATTATATGAATAGTGTTTTTTAATTTTATTTGTTAAAGAAGAAATGTTTAATATTAAAAAAATACAAAAAATCTTTTTAGAAAAATGTGTGTATGTATGTATGTAGGTATATATAAAAATAATCTCCTTGATGTGTATAAAAATGAGTAAAAAATTCTTAAAAAAATCATTTAAAATAAATTAGCAAAAAAATCATAAATTCTCTCACGCAGGGAATTACGTGAGCCTTCAGCAGTCCTCTCCCCTGTTCCCAAAGAAGCTACTACTTCTCGTTGAAATTCAAAAGCTGCTGGCGGCTGTTCTTTATATAAATTATCCAAGGAGTCATCAAATTTAACTCGTTTCTTTTGGGGTGGTGAAGATATTTTAATATCTTCAAAATTCTCCTTCAAAGAGGCTGGCAAACACCAATTTGTAGTAGCGTCTTGTGATCCCTCAGAGGCCTTAACACTATGATTACTTTTATTACTGCCATTACTAGATCTGAGAGGAAATAAAACATCACGAAAGTTACCACCTCCCTCCACCGGTACATAAACCTGCAAAAGATCTTCTCTTTGCACCGCTCTAGGTATAGTATTGTCTACATTTTGTGTGCGAAAATAGGATTTTGAATCAGAGTAACGACTGGCAAAACCATAAGTAGGATCATGATCATTGATATTATGGCCTACAGGCTGTACATTATTGACATTTTGCTTTTGTTGTTGGAGATTTTGATTAGTTTTCTTAAGAATGCCTCGAGTATTGGAGCGCATTTTATCATTCGATATAAATTTATACAATTTCGATAAACGTTTTTCTGGTGTAACGGTTGTTTGCTGTTTATGACGTAAAATATGTTCTTCATTTTGTTGAACGGTAGGTGGCATAGGAGCTGCTCTCTTAAGGGGTTTATTATTGTTGTTGGCGCTTTTGCAAATTTGATTTGTATTAGATTTTTCCATTATATTTGTGGTGGCAAAGGGAGTTAATTTACGTTTGCCGCCACCACCAAAGCATGATTTTGCCACAAATGATGAATCAACTTCGGTTTCGTCTTCCGAATCTGTGGCACGATTTTTATTACGAAATATTGTATCGTATTCCTGTTGGAAATTAAAATTAATATACATAAATTTCTAAAGCTTTATTTTGTAAAAGCTTTCCAATTTATTTCCAACTTACCGATTTCTTTTGCTTTGGACTCAACATATAGTCCGAGCCAAAATGTTTAATGCTATCCTTTTTTCTTAAAGGCGTACGTTTGCTGCTCTCCTTCCGTAATGTTTTGCGACACTGAATATGCAAGTCAATAGCATCACGTATGAAACCAACCCAGGCACGACACACTTGCAAATCTTGTGAAGCGAAAATAATGCCATCACTTTGACAAGTAATTTTAAAATTACCCGGCAACAGCTCATAGACTTTACATTTCTTCAAAGGGAATATGCAACAACATTCCAAAGAGTTTTCCACTATAGTATTGGGCGATCGTTCCTTAATAATCTTACAGTACATAAAAATATCGGACATGAGTACACAATAGCGTTTTATTTCGCTGCCATTACGGGTGACCTTATGCAGTACACCCTCTCTAATAACTTTGCGCGAAGGCTTAACGATATTGGGTGAACGATTGACTAAAGAATTTTGTAAATTTATAAGCAATTGTGTAACCTCTTGGTCTTCTACACAGGAATTGATATGCGATACCGTACTTTCAATTTGTTTCACCGATTCCTTAAGCAACTTAAAATCAGCATCGGCAGGACTGGTATAAAGTAAAACCTGCTCCAGTAAAAGTTTATAACGTGGCACTCTTTGTATGGGCACAATCATTAAGGAATTCAGTTTACGCTGCAACTCCGGACGAGACTCATTTATTTCCAAGAACTTACGAAAAGCTGCATTTTTCGAAGTCAACTCCTGTAAAACTAACAAAGCATTGCGATAGTCGAAAGCGTAAACTGAATAAAGTTTAAAGAAGGGAGCCATTTTAAGGAACGCTTGGGCCACATTATCCATGTCCGATTCTAGTTCTCTCAGAAATTCACCATTTAAATTGTGTATCATTTCAATTTGACCAAAGAGTGTGGTATGACTGGCATCATCTATAAGCTGCTGTTCCTTGAGAGGTTTTACAAAATACTCCATTAAAAGTTCCAGTTGTTGCAGGTAAGCCTTTTCCGAGGTAATAATTTCCTGCACCGCTTGTAGACGAAAATTACGCCTTTTATCCATTTCCGTATTGGGTGAATAGGTAAGGGGTGAATTACCCGAACCACCGGCCAACATGGAACATACTACATACTTGTATTAAAGCATAGTTCTTTTATGGATTACTCCTTTAAAATACTTACCCTTATTCCTAGTTTTTACCGTCAATAGATTACGTTCCTGCAACACCTGACGCAGTTCGCGGCTAAAACTCAAAGCCGTCTCTGGCGTCCGTGGTGAAGCCATTTCATTAACAGCATTATTGCAGGGTCTTTTTATGGGTGTATACATTTTATTAGATCTATTCCTAATAATTTTTGTACTGCGAAAATTTTAATTAAAGTTTTTAAACTAAAAAAAATATATATCCTTTAATTAAAACAGATGCCTTGAAAAAAAATGCTGCGGCCACAAATTGAAAAATTCAAATTTGACAGCAAAATAATAACAACTCAGTGTTGCATCTGTTTGTTTCAAGCAGCATTGTCAACATAGTGCTTTGTGTATTGTTTTTAGTGCTTTTAAAACTGTTCAAAGCAATAAAATATAGAGTATAAACATTTAAAAATCTACATTACAAAATCGAGGAAAATGCCCTTTGTCGAAAAATGTCGATAAATGTAACTCAACTTTTTTGTCCTAACAAAGTCAATAAATAATATTGCCAATCTTGTAAGAAATAATAATCGGTTTTACAAATAAAAGTCGAGAAAAGTCTAAAAAATCAAAAAAGTCAAAAATATCGAAAAAGACGAAAAATGTCGAAAAAGTCGACTTCTCATAAAACACAAAAGGTGTAACTGCAGAGTAATGTTGCAGCATAGTGTTTTCATACTAAAAGTTGATTCAGATTAGGGTTCTATAGTTGAAACGAAAAGTCGACTTTTCGACTTTTTGCATTTAGTTAAAAGTCGACTTTTCGACCTTTCGACTTTTTCCATTTTATGAAAAGTCGATTTTTCGACTTTTCGACCTTTTTCATTTATTTAAAAGTCGACTTTTAGACTTTTCGACTTTTAGTATTTTATAAATGGTCGACTTTTCGACTTTTCGACTTTTTCCGACTTTTTCCGACTTTTTTCGACTTTTCGACTTTTCGACTTTTCGACTTTTTTCGACTTTTTGACTTTTTTCGACTTTTCGACTTTTTTTCGACTTTTTTCGACTTTTTCCGACTTTTTTCAACTTTTTGACTTTTTCCGACTTTTCGACTTTTCGATTTTTTACGACTTTTTGACTATTTTCGACTTATTTCGACTTTTTTTCGACTTTTTTCGACTATTTTTTACTTTTTTCGAGTTTTTCCGACTATTTTAGAGTTTTTGACCTCTTTTCCACTTTTTTAAAATATTCGACTATTTTCGACTTTTCGACTTTTTTCGACTTTTTTCGACTTTTTTCGACTTTTTTCGACTTTTTCCGACTTTTCGACTTTTTTCGACTTTCTTCGACTTTTTTCGACTTATCGACTTTTTTCGACTTTTCGACTTTTTTCGACTTTTCGACTTTTTTCGACTTTTATTTACAAAGTCGACTTTTCGACTTTTTTCATAGACGATAGTCGAGTTATCGAGTTTTTGGGAACAAAATAGTCGACTTCGACTTTTCGACTTTTTTCGACAAAAAGTCGATTGTTCGATTATTCGAAAGTCGATTTATAGAACCCTAATTCAGATACATTAAAAATTATAAAAAAAAATCTTTGAAAACGTATATTAAAATAAGTTTAAATTATTATTTAATAATAAATACAGAGGGGAGAAAAAATAAAAGTAATTTATTTAAAGGTTCGTTTAAAACTTTTAATTTTTTAATAATTATTTTCTTTCGAATATTTAGTGTTTACATTTTACTACTAGCTGGCATCACCGCTTTAAACAGCTGTAGCAAAATGTCAATATTTAAAAACAATAACAAGAGGTGAAACTCAACTGTCAAAGGACCACTAGAAATGTCAAAATAAAGTAAAAAATAAGAAAGTATGTGTAAAATAGTGTATAAAAACTGAATATATGTGAGAAAATTGGAATTTTTTATATTTAACGTTCCACTCCGACTCTTTACCTATGACAACATTCAATCAGGAAGACGTCATATAATATTTTTTTGTTTTCGTGTAAATTGTTTAAAAAATTTTTGTTGTCGTGTTCAATATTAGTGTTTTTATTTTAATAATTAAGGCTTTTAAAGCTCAAAATGCAAACAAAACTCAGTGTAGAAGAACGCATTTTGGCTAGAGTTAATCAGGAAATCGGTAGTGACTTTAAAAAGTTGCACCGAGCCTCAGTTTTGGTAGAGGACTACAAGCAGCGCTTAGAAAAACTTAAAGATAAGGTACTACCTAAAAATATCAACTATTTAAATTTAATAATATATTAATGCATTAATTTTAACCATTAGCTTAACTATGCATCTGAACAAAATGTGTCCAGTTTTAGATCGGCCATCGAGACGAAAGAGCAGGCCTGTGATAGTATTGATTTCCAAATGACCAAACTGCAACAGTTTGGCAAGAAACTTGCCGCTCGCATTAAAGAATCGAATAATGCATTTAAGGGGGTAAAACCAGACTTGGAGCAAGTACGCAAGTTACAGCAATTAGTACAGTATTTACGTATAGTTCAGGATATACAGGAAATAAGGTAAGTGTTTGTATAATATCTTCCATTTACAAGTAATCTTAAACCTTAATGTACTTATTTTGTAGTCATTCCCTTACCCAATCCCTTAACGGCAAAGACGAAGCCAAACTTATAAATTTATATTTAAATCTCTATGAAGAAAGTGACTATGAACATAGCGTTATAGGACGTTTAAGCAGCGTAGAGGCTCCGTTTCTTAAATCTTTTGCCATACGCACAGCCATACATTGGCATGGTTTATTAAAAGAGCGATTTACAAAGTAAGTTCTTTTGTATTAATAAAATATTCGTTTCGTTAATAGTAGAAAACAATTTTAGAGAATTTGAAAATGTTCTAAAATCTATGAAATGGGGACAAAAAGAACAGGATCCCTTAAATTATAAACCTTCAATGGATAACATCAATAAGGCGCAATTGTTGGCAGAATATTTATTTTTGGTAAAGTATTAAAAAAATCATAATTGAAAAGCTATTAAAATCTGATTAAGTTCCAGCTTAGATCTAATTAGTTCTAGTTGAGTTATAGTTTTGTCCTAGTTCGGTTCTATATTATAGTTTGGTTCCATATAGTTAAATTCCTTTTAACATCAGCTTTTCTTTTTAGTTAAAATCACCAGCAGAAGAAACAGAACCTTTGGAAATGATTACATCCAGTATAATATGTCAGCCCATGTCAACAGTTACCAAATACTTATTGGCGCCCTACAGACAAAGGTATAGATTATTAATACTTTTCAAATATGTATGTATGTAATTTTCTTTTAAATAATCACCTTTTAAGATTCATGTATCATTTCACGGGCGTTAAACAAACTAATCGTTTGGATAAACCCGAATGGTTTTATACTCAAATACTAAACTGGGGCAAAGAGACACACTTGTTTGTGGGCAAAACATTTCAACCAGCTGCCGTTAAAGCTGGTAAACTAGATTTCAACATAAGGGTAAGTGGTAATGTATTTAAAATGGTTAAAATTTATAATTATTATCAACATATTAACAGCTTGAGTTTATGCGTGGTTTAGTGCAACTAACCATAGAAAAATTGGCCTTAGATATAGAAGAAATAAGTCGAGATGAAAATCTATTTGCCCATTTATTAGATGAAACTTTGGCTTTTGAAGCAGAGTTAAGAGAGAACTTTGGCTATCCCGCCAGTTTTACCAGTGCTATATGTGTTGTTACCCAACCAGTTTATTTGCTAAAATGGATTTCCTTAGAAGAACGCTGTAAGTTGGAGGTTTTTATAAAACATTTGTTTAAAATTGAATTAAAACTACATTTTCAGTTTGTTCTGAGAAAATGGATATGATACTGCAGGCTGAAAATCCCTGGCAACTAATCGATCCCAATATTTACGATGATGAATTAAAAATTCCCAAATGTGCTGATCAATTTATACGCCTACTGGAGGCTATAAAAGATCGTTATTATTCTCTTATACAACCAGGACATCAATTACAATTTCTTACCCTACAATTGGAATTAATAGATAACTTTCGTCGTAGACTGGTGCAACTGCACAGCAGTGGTTCTGTGGAAAGTATAACTATATTAAATGCCATAAATTACATAAAAATGGTACTCAGTGAATGGGGTGAAAATGTCCATTATCTACATTTGCATGCCGCCTTGGTAGGTCCTAATGCCGAAGAAATCAGCTCGGTGTTTGAACACCCCGTGGAGGAACTAGAGCATTGGACTCAACAACTTTTAAAGAATCTAGCCACCAAAGCTGTCAATGAAATCAAAGCTAAATCAATGCCGTATAGACACGATTGTTGGCCTTCAATGCCCGAACAAAATTCTAAGGAACCATTTATACTCTCACCCAGTGCTGGCGAAATGTTTCAAGTTATGGTTACCGTTTTGCATAATTTAGAAAGGGAACTTTCGGCTAATCTATTCAATTTAACTTTAAGGCTTATAGCCCAACAAATTGATGATTATATGCTGGATAGTATGATCATGAATACGAAATTCTCACCAGCTGGAGCGGCACAATTTAATTACGATATGACACGTAATTTGTTTGCACTATTTGGACAATACTGCCGGCGACCTGATTTACTGTTTAAAAAGTAGAATTATTTTTAAAAAAAATGTGAACAAGTTTTATTGCTTCTTTTTAAATTTCAGAATCCATGATGCCAATAAACTGTTGAATGCTGCTCGCGGTACTGCCTTACTGTTGCACGAAAATCTTCAGGCTACTAACAATTCCCTGGAGGATAAAATGAAGGCTTTAAAAGAAGTTGGCATTGTAAATTTTAAACCTAAAACTTGTATTGAAGTTCTCGAAAGGCGTACAGATATTCGCATGTTTTAAGAGTGTGGTCTGGTAGAGATAATAAAAGTTTGACTTTTTTACTTTTAAAATATAAAAACAAAATACTTTTGTTAAATGAAAACAATTAATTTTCAAAGGAAGAGTGTATGTGTAGTAGCAGCTTTAGTAGTACAGAGCACATTCCTGTGGGATAAATTTATCGAATTTCTGACTAGACTGTAGTCTAGAATATGCACTAGAGTATAGACTTGATTATGGACTAAATTATAGACTAGATTATAAGCTAGACTATGGTGGTATATTAACTACTATGTGGAATATTTGTTAAAAGTTAGATATAGCAACGAAAATGTCGTGGTAGTACTGTGGTATTTTTCGATAGCAAAAATTACCAAACCTGTGGCTACCCTGTGCTTATACATAGTTTTCTGTCTTTAATTGTCTTTTCTTAACAGTTTTCTATATAAAAATTGTCTTCTCTAGACAGTTTTCTATAGAGAATTGTGTTAGGGTTCTATAGTTGAAACGAAAAGTCGACTTTTCGACTTTTTGCATTTAGTTAAAAGTCGACTTTTCGACCTTTCGACTTTTTCCATTTTATGAAAAGTCGATTTTTCGACCTTTTTCATTTATTTAAAAGTCGACTTTTATACTTTTCGACTTTTAATATTTTATAAATGGTCGACTTTTCGACTTTTCGACTTTTTCCGACTTTTTTCGACTTTTCGACTTTTTTTGACTTTTTTCGACTTTTTTCAACTTTTCGACTTTTTCCGACTTTTCGATTTTTTACGACTTTTTGACTATTTTCGACTTATTTCGACTTTTTTTCGACTTTTTTCGACTATTTTTTACTTTTTTCGAGTTTTTCCGACTATTTTAGAGTTTTTGACCTCTTTTCCACTTTTTTAAAATTTTCGACTTTTCGACTTTTTCCGACTTTTCGACTTTTTTCGACTTTCTTCGACTTTTTTCGACTTATCGACTTTTTTCGACTTTTCGACTTTTTTCGACTTTCCGACTTTTCGACTTTTTACGACTTTTATTTACAAAGTCGACTTTTCGACTTTTATTTACAAAGTCGACTTTTCGACTTTTTTGGAACAAAATAGTCGACTTCGACTTTTCGACTTTTTTCGACAAAAAGTCGATTGTTCGATTATTCGAAAGTCGATTTATAGAACCCTAAATTGTGTATTCTTTTTATCACAAATAACACCAAAATATAAAAACATCTGGTAACTGCAAAATAGCAATATCTTAACGAAATTTCCTTAATTCATCTGGCATCACTGTTTTCTACGCATTTTCTTCGTTAATTTTCTTTTTGTCTATTTCTTTCTTCTTCTTTTGTGTTTAGTTCGATAAAATTCATGTGCGGTGTTAAACGTCAAGTTCTTATTGTTTAATTACGAGAAAATATATATATTTTTTAAGTGGATTTTATTTAATTTTATTGAGTTTTTCATTCTTATCTACGAATTGCATTTTCATTCAATCTTATGACAATAGTATTTTAATTATAAACAAATTACTTTTTTGAAGAAATAATTTCATATTTACAATTTTGTTTAAAGAGAAACTGTGTTTGTGTGTGTGTTTTTTTTTAAGTGGAAAAAGGTGGGTTGTTTGTTCAACTACTAAAGATACAAAAAGTACAAATTTTGTGTGAGTGATTACCGAAAAAAACCCAAAAATATGCATACATATTAAATAATACTTCTTAATGGGCAAGCAAATACAATACAATTGGAAAATTAAATATAATGTACTAAAAATATATTGTGTGAAAAAAAAATAAGAAAATATTACAGGCTGATTACTCATCGTCATCAACGTTTTGCGTCCCCTTAATTTTTCGTGTGATATTTTTAGTCTGCAGTTTTGAAGAAGAAAATATAAATTTAAAAATAAATATCCTTGATACCCTTTGCTGCCATCATCTTCACATACTATGTATTCCACCATATAATAGATTTATTATTTGGCCTTTTTTTTTCTCGAAACAAAATCTTAAAAGTGTGCAATGCATGATGCATTATTTACAGTAGACACAAGAAAAGAAAAAATTACAAAAAAATAAAACATTGAAAGTGTCAATGTTCGTTGAACTGTATTTTAGTTATTGTTGTTGTTTTATATCTTACTTGAGTTTTTTTTTGTTTTTAAGTTTACGTGAGTGAGTGAGTGTGTGAATTTTTATTACGAGTTTTTGATGTATGTTAATCGAGATTTTATATACAATCATTCTCAATCACAATTTTCTCTCCATCATTTTAACCCGCATTATAAATCTTCCGGTTGTCATCTTTTCTATTATTATGAATCTGAAGTGCAATTTGTTCTTTTTTCTTCATTATTAGAGCTGAAAAATAGAACAGCAAATATTGTTATTTGTTGTTAAAAAATAAAATTGAATTAATCAACGTTTTGTCAATCACTGCCTGCCCATCCTCTCCGTACAGAAGAGGTAAAAACTAAACATAAAATATACAAATTGACAACATCAAATCTGATTGACATCGTCCTAATTGATTTGAATTAAATTGCTTTATAATCGACAAAAAGAAATCATTTTTGAAACAGACATATCAAGGTAAGTACAAAAAGTTTTATGTTAATATTTTAATTATTTTTAATAATTAGATATGGATTATACTCTAGACGAAATATTAATTTTTTAAATGGACATATTATAAAGGCAACAGGTCAGTCCACAAAATTTTCATCTAAACGAATTTTGGCCACTATCTGTTTTCTTAGCATCAAAAGGTACTAGAGAACTAGAACTGATTTAAAACTGATCTAGAACTGAACTAGAAATGAACTTGAACAGAATTTGAAATGAAATGTACTAGAACTAGAACTACAACTGAACTTGAACTGAACTAGAACTGTACTAGAACTGAACAAGAACTTAACTAGAACTTAACTAAAACTGAACTAGTACTGAACTAGAACTGAACAAGAACTGAACTAGAACTGAACTAGAACTGAACTAGAACTGAACTAGAACTGAACTAGAACTGAACTAGAACTGAACTAGAACTGAACTAGAACTGAACTAGAACTGAACTAGAACTGAACTAGAACTGAACTAGAACTGAACTAGAACTGAACTAGAACTGAACTAGAACTGAACTAGAACTGAACTAGAACTGAACTAGAACTGAACTAGAACTGAACTAGAACTGAACTAGAACTGAACTAGAACTGAACTAGAACTGAACTAGAACTGAACTAGAACTGAACTAGAACTGAACTAGAACTGAACTAGAACTGAACTAGAACTAGAACTAGAACTGAACTAGAACTGAACTAGAACTGAACTAGAACTGAACTAGAACTGAACTAGAACTGAACTAGAACTGAACTAGAACTGAACTAGAACTGAACTAGAACTGAACTAGAACTGAACTAGAACTGAACTAGAACTGAACTAGAACTGAACTAGAACTGAACTAGAACTGAACTAGAACTGAACTAGAACTGAACTAGAACTGAACTAGAACTGAACTAGAACTGAACTGGAACTGAACTATAACTGAACTATAACTGAACTATAACTGAACTAGAACTGAACTAGAACTGAGCTAGAACTGAACTAGAACTGAACTAGAACTGAACTAGAACTGAACTAGAACTGAACTAGAACTGAACTAGAACTGAACTAGAACTGAACTAGAACTCAACTAGAACTGAACTAGAACTGAACTAGAACTGAACTAGAACTGAACTAGAACTGAACTAGAACTGAACTAGAACTGAACTAGAACTGAACTAGAACTGAACTAGAACTGAACTAGAACTGAACTAGAACTGAACTAGAACTGAACTAGAACTGAACTAGAACTGAACTAGAACTGAACTAGAACTGAACTAGAACTGAACTAGAACTGAACTAGAACTGAACTAGAACTCAACTAGAACTGAACTAGAACTGAACTAGAACTGAACTAGAACTGAACTAGAACTAAACTAGAACTGAACTAGAACTTAACTAGATCTAAGCTAAATGTAAATTAGAACTGAACTAATACTGAACTAGAGCTTACATAGAACTTAACTAGAACTAAATTAGAACTGTGTTAGAACTAAACTAGAACTGAACTAGAACTAAGCTAGAATTGAAATAGAAATGAAATAGTATAATTAATGTCTAAAAAATCGTGGATAAGCAAATTAACCGGCCGCTAGTGTACTATTTAATATAATATTACAATATACTATATAATATATTTCATCGGGATAATAAATAAAAGTTTAATGTGTTATTGTTACATTCATGTTGGCACGCATAAATAAACAATTTGTATTGCCATTTTTAAATTTATCGATCAACTCCTAAATTTGTATTAATTTTTTTATGTTCTTATTTGCCCACGTTTCTTATTAATAAATATTTAATGAATTTATTTGTCCCTTGATTCACATTTTCCGCAATAATTTAACAATGTTTTAAATACACATAAGCAAGAACACAAAATGTATACGAGGGTGAAAATTAAAATTTTTTAAAGAAAACTAATATTAATTTACTGAATTTCCTAAGAATATAAAATATTAACTTTAGTGTCCGTTTATAGTTAACATTTAGGAAACGGTATATAATTTTCATTTTTTTTTTTTTTTTTTTAATTATAAATTACTCTATAAGGTTAAATGTAAAATAACATTTTGCAATAACTTTTCAGATGACTCTCATATATAGTCTGATATGTAACCAACTAACTCTACCGTCTTTTGCTAATTTATCAACTTGTATGGTAAAATGGTTTTTATACAAAACTTGCATGTAACATGCAACTTTATGCCATACCAAACTTAATTCAGAGGGTAGTTTTGCAATTCTTTGTTGTATGTTTATTTGTTTTACACATTTTCAAGAAAATGTATCCATGACATCCATTCTCAATTCATACATATTCATTTAAACGCTTGTAAGTATAAATATGTGAATGAAAAGGTTTCCTTCTTAAATTTGCTTTGCTTTATCATTATTTTATGCAGTGGCTATTGAGGGGGGAAATTTAAAACATAGATTAACCTAAATTATTAGCAAAAACTGGGGGGTTCTTTCGTGACACTATATTTATAGACTTTTACATACATATGTATTTACATGTATTCATATTTACAATAGATGTATGTATGTATGTATAAATTGTATGTAAGTATATGTTATGTATATTAAATATGTAAATATTATTTTGTTGACTTTTAAAAATATATTAATGCAATCAATAATGTATAATATTGATAGTGTTATTTAAACATTATGTTTTATAGGTGATATATCTTATTTCAAGAAATAAACTATGAATTATTCTTCAGAGTGATTTAACTTGAACTGAACTAGATCTAAATATGAACTAGAACTGAACAAAACTAAACTAGAACTGAACAAAACTGAAGTAGAACTGAACAAAACTGAACTAGAACTGAAGTAGAACTGAACTAGAACTGAACTAGAACTGAACTAGAACTGAACTAGAACTGAACTAGAACTGACCTAGAACTGACTAGAACTGACTAGAACTGAAACTAGAACTGAACTAGAACTGAACTAGAATGAACTAGAACTGAAAACTAGAACTGAACTAGAACTGAACTAGAACTGAACTAGAACTGAACTAGAACTGAACTAGAACTGAACTAGAACTGAATTAGAACTGAACTAGAACTGAACTAGAACTGAACTAAACTGAACCCGAACTGAACTAGAACTGAACTAGAACTGAACTAGAACTGAACTAGAACTGAACTAGAACTGAACTTAGAAACTGAACTAGACGAACTGAACTAGAACTAGAACTAGAAACTGAACTAGAACTGAACTGAACTAGAACTGAATGAACTAGAACTGAACTAGAACTGAACTAGAACTGAACTAGAACTGAACTAGAACTGAACTAGAACTGAACTAGACTGAACTAGAACTGAACTAGAACTAGAACTAGAACTGACTAGACTGAACTAGAACTGAACTAGAACTGAACTAGAACTGAACTAGAACTGAACTAGAACTGAACTAGATCTGAACTAGAACTGAACTAGAACTGAACTAGAACTGAACTAGAACTGAACTAGAACTGAACTAGAACTGAACTAGAACTGAACTAGAACTGAACTAGAACTGAACTAGAACTGAACTAGAACTGAACTAGAACTGAACTAGAACTGAACTAGAACTGAACTAGAACTGAACTAGAACTGAACTAGAACTGAACTAGAACTGAACTAGAACTGAACTAGAACTGAACTAGAACTGAACTAGAACTGAACTAGAACTGAACTAGAACTGAACTAGAACTGAACTAGAACTGAATTAGAACTTAACTAGAACTGAACTAGAACTGAACTAGAACTGAACTAGAACTGAACTAGAACTGAACTAGAACTGAACTAGAACTGAACTAGAACTGAACTAGAACTGAACTAGAAATGAACTAGAACTGAACTAGAACTGAACTAGAACTGAACTAGAAATGAACTAGAACTGAACTAGAACTGAACTAGAACTGAACTAGAAATAAACTAGAACTGAACTAGAAACTGAACTAGAACTGAACTAGAAATGAACTAGAACTGAACTAGAACTGAACTAGAACTGAACTAGAACTGAACTAGAACTGAACTAGAACTGAACTAGAACTGAACTAGAATGAACTAGAACTGAACTAGAACTGAACTAGAACTGAACTAGAACTGAACTAGAACTGAACTAGAACTGAACTAGAACTGAACTAGAACTGAACTAGAACTGAACTAGAACTGAACTAGAACTGAACTAGAACTGAACTAGAACTGAACTAGAACTGAACTAGAACTGAACTAGAACTGAACTAGAACTGAACTAGAACTGAACTAGAACTGAACTAGAAACTGAACTAGAACTGATCTAGAACTGATCTAGAACTGAAATAGAACTGAACTAGAACTGAACTAGAACTGAACTAGAACTGAACTAGAACTGAACTAGAACTGAACTAGAACTGAACTAGAACTTGAACTGAACTAGAACTGAACTACAAATGATCTAAAACTGAACTAATCATTTGAATACACGCCTCGATAAAAAGATTTCGTATTGGATAAATTATCACTTTTTTATACAAATTTTATTTTTTATCGAAAAGCGAATTTTCTTTTTCAACATAAAAAAATAATTTATAATTTTTTTTTTAATTTTTTTGCGCATTTATTTATTATTAGGAAAACAAATTGTGAATGTTTTCCTGCGAATTATACATATTTACTTAAACAAGTTTTTTTAGGTTAAACAACTTATTATGAGAATTATCTACAATTTTAAATATTGTAAACAAATTGAAATATGTTCTATAAACATTTGAATACACGTTCTTACCTATTAACCAAAAACAAAAAGTACGCCATGTATACACGAATTTATATTTAATTTGTTTCATCGTTGTATTCTATTTAAATAACAAAATTAAAATTTAATTTAATTTAATAAAATATGTGAATTTTTGTGTTGTATTCATTAATATATGTATATTTTGTAAACAAAATCATATTTAATCTCGACCCAAATACGCTAAGTTCATTAAAAATTGATAAAGTATTTCTTTTTTTGTTTTTGGCCGTACAATCAAATGTAGTAGCTTTCTACCTATAGCTCTATAGAGTTTGTAATATTGCCGTTAAATGTTTTTATAAAATTGATATTGAAATAATTTTTGCTTTTAGTATTATTTTTATACAATAATCGAACTAATAATATGACAGAATTTATAAGAAATCGCAAATATGCATTGTGGTTTAGCATTTGAGATTTGTTAATAAATTACTTGTAAAATATTTATAATAAATATTGAACAATTAGTGACAAATTAAATTTAGTTAGTTATTAACTAACAGGAAATTGAAAATTAGTAGCAAACATACCAACAAAGTAACTAACTAACGGTTTTGTCGATTTTATGGAGGTAGATTCTCGAGAGCATGTGTAATTATACAAGATTTGTATCCCAAAGATATCTGGGATATTATATAAGAATATAGAATATAACATTTTTAATCTATATATATAAAAATGAATGTGTGTTTGTTTGTATGTTTGAAATTTTCTTGAAATTTTCACAGCGTATTCCTGTATGTCTGGAATAGGTAATAGGCTATTTTTTATTTTGAAATTTCAAGTGGGCGAGGTGCCACGCCCATATTAGAAAATATTAAATCCGTATATTTGAGATAATATAACAGTTAGAGTCCTCAAATTTTGGCGGAGCCACTTTAGTGTCAATATGATTACTTAGGACAAAAAGTAGGCGGACTAGCATTAGGGGGCGTGGCAGCTCCCATATAAATTAAAAACAAAAATTCGTTTATCTTAGAAACGATTACAGTTAGAATCTTAAAATTTTGTACAAATAACTTTAACATCCATGTTAACATTTTGGGAAATAAATTGGCGGACTACCCATGAGGGGAGCGGCACCTCCCATATTAAATAAATGCAAAAATTCGTTTATCTGGGAAACTAATAGAACTAAATTCTTCAACTTTTGCACTAAGAACATAAATATTCGTCTGAAAATTTTGGATGAAAAATATCGGACTTCCATCTGGGGGGCTTGGAGCCCCCATATGAATTAAATAGAAAAATTCGAATATCTGAGAAACTATTAGAGCTAGAATCTTCAAAATTTACTTGAAGAACTTTGACATTCATCTGAACAATTAGAGTATAACGGGCGGACTTTCAATGGGGGACTTGGTACCTCCCATATTAATTAAATACAAAATTTCGTTTATCTGGGAAACTAATAGAACTAGATTCTTCAAATTTTGCACAAATTACTTTAATATTCATCTAAACATTTTGGAGAAAAAAGGGCGGGCTTTTATCTTGGGGGCTTGAAACCCCCACATGAATTTAATAGAAAAATTCTTATATCTGAGAAACTATTAGATGTAGAATCTTTAAATATTACATGAAGTACTTTGACATTAATGTAAACATTTAGGGAATAATTGGCGGACTTTAAATGGGGGACTTGGCACTTCCCATGTTAATTAAATACAAAAATTGGTGAAGCTAGTATTAAATATAAAAGGATATACAATTATAAAAGGATTCCAACAAAACTGGGACTCAATATAATATTTAGGTAATTAAAACTTGATTAAACTGATTAAATGTTAATACTTTTTGTTTGTTAATCAAACAAATACCAAATATGTTATGACTATATTTTTTGTTTAATTACAATCACACACTTTTCTATCAGATGGATTAAATACTCGAAACAATAGGCCATGTTTGCTTTATTCTATTTATTTGGGTGTGCATTTAATTAGTATTCCATGTCGTCATTATTGAATTGTGTAGCTTTTTTGTTTATTTTAGCAAATAATTTTAGTATCTGCTGCTGCTGCTGCTATTACTAGTTTACTCATATGTTGTGCGTAAGTGATTGTATATGTTGCTACCAACGGTCATAGTAGTATTAACTAAATATACGTTGTAGCCATACCCTGCAGTGCAGTCAGGAACTAGTGATTTTACCTATTACTTTGGATACAAATTGACTCTATATTTTATTTTATATAGTAGTTTAAATGCTTATTTCATAAAGTCCACTGCAAAAGAAATAACTGTCTACTCTTTAGTTTACCTCGGTTAAGTAAAGTAACGAATGATTTCCTTTTTCCAAATTACTTGGGAAGTGATGATTGATTATTATCACTTGAATTATAAAATGACTTTGAATCAATTAAAGTTTCTTAAGTTTGATGCAAAAACCTAATATCAATAGTCGACTCTTTACATTACTTAGGGACAGTACCGTGACGATTGACTTACGAAGATTTCATTCTCAGCAAATGTCTCATTATAAATTTCTTAAATACAAATCTCTCAAAATTGTTAAAACGTTTTTTTTTTTTTTTGAGTCCATTGACTACTTTTCGTACTGCTGGGTACATTCTCTACTACTATTAGTTGGTTATGTTTCGTTGTCTGCGCTGTCCAGTCATTATGTACTTTAGGTATGACAAGTGTATTTTTTATAATAATGATATTATCACAGCAAAAAAAAAAGTAAAATAAAAAATCAACAAATAAAAATTCCATAACTTCCGCTACGTAATAATATGGATATTTATGGAGAGTAGTTCATATACATTCACGCTTATGAAAACACATTTTCTAGCAATATTTTTTCCTACATTTAGTCGGAAATAATTTTGTTTGTCATCGTCATTTTCGAAGTTTTTAAAATGCCCTACTCTGCAATGTAATTTTTATACCCTTCACCTTCGTGAGAAGGGTATATATAAGTTTGTCATTCCGTTTGTAATTTCCAAAATATAATTTTCCGACCCCATAAAGTATATATATTCTGAATCCTGTCTGTCCGTCTGTCTGTCTGTCTGTTGAAATAAGTTTTCTGAAGACTCCAGATATCTTCGGGATCCAAATCTTCAATAATTCTATCAGACATGATTTCGAAAAGTTTCCTATTTAAAATCAGCAAAATCCCTTCATAAACAACGGAGATATAAGCAAAAATCCGAGACAACCTCTGAAAATTTAAAAAAAAAAAAACAACAACAACACTGCTTATTCATTGACTTTGTATTTTGTTTTTGTTTTTTTTTTTGAGTATTTCGTTTCGTATGTTTGGATGGCCGTGTGTTTCATTGCCTTGTGTATATTGTTTTTGTTTTCTTCGTGTATTGAATTTCGTATGTTTGGATATCTATTGGTTTCATAGCGTTGTGTATTTTGTTTTTGTTTTTTTCTGTATTTCGTTTCGTATGTTTGGATGTCTGTTGGTTTTACTGCCTTGTGTATTTTGTTTTTTGTGTGTTTATTTCGTTTAGCGTTGTTGTTGTTCATTATGTTTTGCTAAGTATTGTTATAATAATGATATAGTCGGGAAAATGAATTTTTTAATACACTATGGTGAAGGGTATATAAGATTCGGCACAGCCGGCACTCTTACTTGTTTTGTTATCAAGCTTTGAACATACTTTAGAGTAGAGTTTTTATGTTCCATACATCCATCCATCCATGTTTGACCACACTATATTAAATCTGTCAAATCTCTTTTATATTACTTTCTTGGACAAAGATAAACTCATCTTTAATGTTTGGCTTTTTTCTATAATAAACTTAGTAAGGGAGAGAAGAAACACATGTCACTTTACAGTCCACAAGTAATCTAGAAAGTGGAAACATAAAAAACTTAAGCATAAAGTTTTTTTTTTTAGTTTATGGAGTTACGATTGACTTCCTTGTTGGACAAGCATATGTTAAAATAGCTTGTTATAGGTTAAATACCACCATCGTCATGTTGCCATAAAGGAAACCAGCATCCCGATAGAGTCTTGGGTCATTCACTGGTGTAGCGCGGACTGTTTTTGAAACCCTGTGGATCAAAACTCTTAAAACCTTGGGCTCACATAAAGTAAAAATATCCTGCCGATTTGGAGATTCCAAATAGGGAGGACTTGCTTTAATCCACTATATTATTTACTGAAGTTCATCGCGAGTGTCTTTTATAAATTAAGAAATCAGTACCACCCTAATATCGATAAGCGATTGTGTAAGAAAGTACTCTTGAATGAAAATTGTGACTAAGTACTAATAATACTCATTCCTATACAAACACAATGAATATATTTATATATTACGAACAAATAACAAAAGAATGAAAAGGAAATTAATAACAAAATAAACATTGTTTATTGTATTACCTTTTAAGTGTTTTATACTTTAAAAGCTTTTTTAATTAAAGGACAATACTATTATACTTTAATGGAAACAACAGCAGAACAACTTTCCATAAATATACATAATGAGCATGGAGATTTACAAAATTTAATACATTTATATTTGGTAATTATAATAATAATTATTTTTAGGAAATATTCATTGAAAAAAGATTGAGGACAAACTATTTTTAATATAATAGAGAAGTAAGGTTATTTGAATTTCTAAATTGGGACCATAATGTAAATGGTTATTTTCTCTCTTAAAAAAAAGCTTTTTAAATTAGTCTAATATTGAACTTAAAAAAGTAAAATTTAGCATACATAGTGCAGAACGATTGAGTCCTTCTTAAAATTATGGAAAAAAAAAACATTAAACTAGACATATAATACAAAGTCCTGGGCCCTAATTACGGCATACCATATCGATCGAAATCTCAATAGAATCTTAATGGAGATTTCGATCGATATGGTATGCCATAATTTGGGCCCAGGACTTTGTATGATTGAAAGAGATTTCATAAGAGGAGAGTTTTTGGTACTTTTTTGTTCATCAAATGTTAATTTTAGAAAAAACTTAATGTACTCTAAGAGGTTCTAGAATTTTTCTATTCGAGTGATCTTAATCGGATGTTAATGTCAATCTGTCTGACCGTATGTATGCGTGTTGAAAAACTTTTAGAAATGCATTTCGTTTAGGAAAGTAGATATAGGCGAAAATACACTTGCAAGAATTCTACATTTCGGTCTGCAACCAGATGTATTTACTCATCGGTCGGGCCTATTGTAACTTTAGATGTCTATGTAGATGGAGACCTTGAAAAAAGGATAGTTATCGGTATATGACCAAATATGTGCCTCTCTTGATATTACTAGTGCCCTTATTAGTATACCACAAGCGGCTTTGGGCATTATTCTTTACTTGGCTCCGGGTATAGCGGCTAGGAATTTACTAAGACTTGTCTTCATTAGGCAAACTGCCACGTGACAATCATACCAAATTCTGTACTTTGTGGAATTTCAGATCATAGAATTACGACTCTAGAATTCAGGGGAGATACCTTTGATAGAATTTGTAACTAGGGACGATTGGCTTATACCCGATAGACTGTTTGGTGGAATTGAGGAGTTTTTAACGATGGATCAAAGATTGAGTTCCTAACGATCTGGAAAGAGACGTAACTGATACCAAATCATGACGATATGTGGTGGGTTGTGACAATTTATATCGATAGTTAAGCTGCTCTTAGAGCATTAGCATGTCATTCGATACAATCGTATCTGATTGTAGACATGCTCATAGGGACATAGCGATCTGGAAAAAGTGGGTTGTGACAATTTATATCGGTAATCAAGCTTAGTTAGATTGTATACATGATCTTAAGGACGTAATGAAACTGTTAACTTACTATTAGACTGTGCTGGATGCAATGTGCATGTTGGTCCTTTAGAGACTATGTGACATCATAAACCAATCATGGAATTGTAGAATGATTTGCAAATATCAAAGACCTTATGGCCAACACTAGATGTAAAGGCAACCAAGATACGTATAGGACTTGAATAGTACAGTCCCTTCTTTATGTTCTTTTGTTTTTTTAATGTTTTGTTTATCCATTTTTGGATCATTAATTTCTACGAATTGAATCACAATGAACCTTATAATCTACGAGACGATAACCATTCTTAACTAATTAAAAAAAGTATAATTAAAAAACAAATTCTAAATTATAAAATAATTTTTTTATTTATGTATTTTTAAAAATTTTTTTTATTTATGTATTTGATAAATAGATTAAAGTTTATTAAGTTGTACATTTTTCTACCTAAAATATAATTAATAATTTACACTATTTGTTTTTCTTTTAGATACTGATGTCAAGACTGTCAAATCTATTGCTGAAATTTTACAATTTTGAAAAAATGATATAAACAATAACAACAACAACAATTCCATCCAATTGAAAACGTCAATATTAAACTTTATATACAAAAAAAAAAACACAACATAAAACAATAGAAATATTATTGAACAAATATCTATTTTATGGTCGACTTATTAAATAAACATTGTTTTTGTTACCACACAAAAACAAACAATAATATTATTATTAGAATTACAAATCATATACAACATACTATATTAATACAACTACATACACCAATACATGATATTTACTAAACGATTGTTCGTTGTCTTTGTAAAATTATTATTAATATTATTGACTAAACAATAAAGGGAAAAAAATAAAGACCAGACAAGACGGATATTTAGTAAAGGAAAGATAAACAAGAAAAACTATTCTTCAAATTTCAATCATGGCATATTGCAATGCTTGAACGTTTCCGTTTATGTAATTTAAGTCGTCACTGTCGTTTACGATCTACAGAACTGGCTCGAGATAAGAAACAAAGACAACAATGTGTTACCATACTATTTCTCGATGACACTACCCAAACCTTTCGGATAGAGGTAAGTGTTGTTGATACAAAAATAAAAATTTACTTTGCATGTTATTCAAATACTATTTTTGCTTTAAAATTTTTATATAATTTTGCAAGTATTTATAAATTATAATTTATTTTATTGTTTTTATCTGTTTCTTCTTCTCTGTTTGTTTTTGTTAAGTTTTTTTTTCTTATGTTTATTTGTATTAAACTTAACTTTCACAATTATTGTGCAGCAGTTGGGGTTTTAATTTTCATTTAAATTATGCTGCTGCTGCTGCTGCAACTCCCTGCATGAGTGCAATTTTTACCATCATTTTGTCTAAACTTACATTTTTTACTTTTCAATGTTTTGTAATCGTTAAACAAAACAAAAAAAACAACACGCACTTCTTCTTTCATTATCATTAGTTAAATAAATAGGGTTTTTAGTTGAGGTTTTAAACATTTTTAACGAAGATGGTCTCAGGAGTAGAGCATATGACGACAATCTGGCGACTTACCTACAGCAGTAAACTGTAGAATTTAAAAAGTATCCTCATGAATTATTAGTATTTTACAAACTTAGAATGTGCTGAACACCAGGAGCATGGTTATGTATAACGTAGCAGGAATATGATCTGATCAGAAAGTCACAGAGCTTCTAGGGCTGTCGAAGCACTCATCCGGCTGGGAGCACAACACCACTGTGGTGCCTGTTTATGGTCGGAAGTCAGAGACATCCCCTCCTGTCCTCAGCTGTAGGAGTAGTCTTTTGGAAAAAGTAGGTGTAGTTTTTTGTAAAAAGTCAACCAGATGTCAAAAAGGACGCCAATCTCGTTCGCAAGCAGCCGTGGAGGAGTCGCCTAGTGCCCCTCCACGAGATACTTCCAATTCTAGCCAAACAAAAGAAGACAGAACAAAGAATGGCTCATGGAAAACTTTGGTTTATCTAGCTAAGATGGAGCAGATAGATCTGTCGTTGTTTTCAGCTAAGGAAAAGTACTTCCTCAAGAAACACATGATAGATCAAAAGGCCTAGTAAGCACTCATAAGGGTGTGGGATTTTCGACATCAGCTCCTTTCCGAATCGATAAAACCCGTATCCACTGCTACGGTTGGAGTTGCGGAGCAGCGAAGAATGAAGGAAAATCTCCGACCACTTCTCCTAATGGTTCTCAAAAGGGAATTTTGCTTATATCTCGATTTATGGGCCGATTTTGCTGATTTTATATAGGAGTGAACATTTTCTTTGCCTCTGCCCTGCTTTGACAAATATCAGGACTGAGTTTCTGGGCAGTTTAATACTGCATGAACTTGCGGCTCTCTTTAATATGGATACATATAAGAATCAAACACGGACATTTAATGTCCTATAGGTGGGTTTTTGCTTATATCTCGATTAATGGGCCGATTTTGCTGATTTTATATAGGAGTGAACATTTTCTTTGCCTCTGCCCTGCTTTGACAAATATCAGGACTGAGTTTCTGGGCAGTTTAATACTGCATGAACTTGCGGCTCTCTTTAATATGGATACATATAAGAATCAAACACGGACATTTATTGTCCTATAGGTGGGTTTTTGCTTATATCTCGATTTATGGGCCGATTTTGCTGATTTTATATAGGAGTGAACATTTTCTCTGCCTCTGCACTGCTTTGACAAATATCAGGAATGAGTTTCTGGGCAGTTCAATACTGCATGAACTTGCGGCTCTCTTTAATATGGATACATATAAGAATCAAACACGGACATTTAATGTCCTATAGGTGGGTTTTTCGCAGAATGCGTTACAGGGTAACACAAAGGGACCATTATGGACCCAAGTGAGTCAATCACTGGCCGGCTGCCTCAATAATCTACCCTAACCATATAGGAAACTTCTCGAAAGCATAACTGATAAAATTAATGAAGATTCGGATCAAAAATCTGCGGTCCTCTAAAATCAGATTTTAACAGACATTCCTACGTTTATGAATAAATCAACTTCGATATCTATAAGGAATCAAAATACTTTATAGGGTCGAAAAATTATATTGTAGAAATTACAAATGCTCCAAATTTCAGAATGATGTATAATGCATTGAAACAATAGAGCAAATTTTCTTATACTATTCAAAACTAGATTCCTAGAATTTGCTTAAGGCATATTATGGACCTTTATCTTTTGAGTAATATAAAATATATTAGCTAAAACTATATTTTATATATGTATTTTATAGATTATTTTACATCATTACTCATAATAAAACCGCTTTCATAATTGTGGTTTAAGTCAATACACTTCATTTATAGAATTTTGAAATTTCTGGAATTGAAAGAATTTCTATTAAAGTAATATTATTGAAAATACAATTAAAAGAAGCCTTTAAATATACATATGTATGTATGTACTATAATACTAATAACTTGAATTTGAATAATGTATTTATTACAGAAACGTGCCAAAGGTGGCGATTTACTTGAGCAAGTATATCAGTTTCTAGAACTATCCGAAAGGGATTATTTTGGTTTATTATTTCCCACAAAACCTGGCGATGTTGTGGTATGTATTATTATATATTAATTATCTTGTGTGATTGAAGCCAGTAGTAGTAATTTATTTATATATAATTTATACAATAGCGATGGGTTGATGCACAAAAACCATTTAAAAAACAATGCAATAGTATTGCATGGGATAATGACACCGTTCCATTATTAGAATTTAGAGTTAAGGTATGTAATATAAAACAAATATGTCTGTAATTCACAAACAATATACTTATTTATTATTATTATTATTTTCATTGTTATTAGTTTTATGTAAGTGATCCCAGTCGTTTACAAGAAGAATATACACGTTATCAATTTTATTTGCAAATAAAACGTAACATTTTATTGGGCAAACTGCCATGTTCAATTAATACACAATGTCTATTAGCTAGTTATACTGTGCAATGTAAGTTTTACTTTTTCCTAATATTTAAATGATTGACATCTTGATAATATTGAATATTTGCTTTAGCTGAACTAGGTGATTTCAATCCTTTAGAACATCAACCGGGCTATTTAAGTAATTTACAATTATTGGCCGATCAATCATCAGATGCTGAACGTAAAATATCGGAATTACATAAATTACATCGTGGCCAGTTGCCAGCTGATGCTGAATATAATTATTTGGAACATGCTAAAAGACTTGATTTATATGGCATTGATTTGCATAAAGCCATGGTAAATGTTGCAAAATATTATTTATAGAACCTTTTGATTCGTTTAAAACATGTTTGCAACACTCTCCTGTTTTTTTTTTTTTTTTCTAGGATTCCAATGGCAAAGATTTACAATTGGGTGTTTCTGCTATAGGTCTTCTAGTTTTTCAAAACTCTTTACGTATTAATACCTTTTCTTGGTCCAAAATGGTTAAGGTTTCATTTAAACGTAAAGATTTCTTTATACAGCTACGTCGAGAACCGGTAAGTCGAAAAATGCAACAAAAATGTTTTACATTTCCTAAATTTTTTTTGTTTTTTAAGGAAAATTATTGAAATTTTCATCAACATTTTATTATTATGTATTTGTGTACTCTTTTATAGAAGATTTTAAACATTTTCGAAATTTTCTCTTTTTATATAAAAATTTCAAAATTTTCTCTCTTTTTATAATTAATTTTTTTATTTTTTTTTTTTTTCAAAATTTTCTCTCTTTTATAAAAAATGTTCAATATTATCACTTTTTATAGAAAATGTTCATATTTTCTCTTTTTATAGAAAATTTTCGAATTTTTCTTTTTTAATTTCAGTCAAAATTTTTCTTGAAGAAAAGAGACATTTTCGAAAATGTTTTTTATAAAAAAGAGAAAATTTGGCAAATTTTATAAAAAATAAAAATTTTCTCTTTTTTAAAAAACATTTTCAAAAATGTTTCTTTTTTTAAAGAAAATGCTTGAAAATTTAAATAATTTTCGAAATTAAAATTTTTTTTCGAAATTTTCTTTTCTTTCGAAATTTTCTTTTTTTTTTTTAAATAGAAAACTTTCGAAATTTTCTCTTTTTTTAAGAAGAGAAAATTTTCTCTCACTTAAATAAATTGTCTCTTTTTAAAGAAAATTATCTCTTTTTAAAGAAATATTTCTCTCTTCAAAGTAAATTTTCAAAATTTTCTCATTTTTAAAAAAAATTTAATTTTTTTTTGTAGAAAATTTTCGAACTTCTCTCTTTTTTGCAGACGTTTTTCTATTTTTATAGAATATTTTCGAAATTTTCTATTTTTTTTTATAATAATTTGGAAAATTTTCTCTTTTTTATAGAAAATTTTCGAAATTTACCCTTTTTAAAACAAAATTTTTAAAATTTTTTACAGAAAATTTTCGAATTATTCTCTTTTTTTATAATTTCTTTTTTAAATTTCCTCTTTTATAGAACATTTTCGAAATTTTCTCTTTTCTTCAAATTAACTCTTTTCATTAAAAATTTATTTCATTTCCAGTCGGAAAGCTATGACACTTTATTAGGTTTTAGTATGAATTCTCATAAACATGCCAAGGCTTTGTGGAAATCTTGTGTAGAGCATCATTCGTTCTTCCGTCTAAAGAGACCTCATCGTCTGTCACGCTTCCTTAATTTAAGTTTAGGATCAAAGTGAGTCAATTTTTAATTATAATACCAAAGAATTTTACAATTTTTTATTATCAAATTTTCTGTTACAAGTAGATTCTATTATTCCGGTCGCACCGAGCTTCAAGCTGTACAAGAATCAAAACAACGTGCTAAAATCCATAAAGCTTTTGTTCGTTCTCCCAGTAAACGTTTAATAACCATTGGACCTGGTGGCACTACAACTTCACCATTGGCTAATGGTGGCAGTGGATCCGATAGCAATGGTAGTGTTTCACATAATGGTAAAACTCCGTCCGCAATAGCTGCTGCACACACGTCCATTTTAACCATAACAAAAACTAGCCGTCCTCATCATGACAATAAGGTTACGTCCAAACAATTGGATTCAATGCCACGCAAAGCTTGGGAGCAACACAGCGATGAATATGATATACAACTGTAGGTAGTCAATGGTAAAAATTGTTATTTTCTTATTAATTTTTCCATTCCTAAACTAGTGATACCGGCTATATTGAACAGTGCAGTCGACGTTTTGAGTCTCCAGTTCCTGCTTATAGTACTGGTTCACATAGTCCCAATGGCACGCAAATGGGCGCAGCTATAACCACCTATATTAATGGCTGTTCAACAGCACCTGAAAGTGGCAGTGATTTGATAACCATACGTTTGCTAGCCGATGAACATGGACGTTTTGGTTTCAATGTTAAGGGAGGCATTGATTTAAGTTTACCAGTACAAGTATCAAAAGTTGTACCTAATACTCCAGCCGATCGCTGTACGCCTCGAGTACGAGAAGGCGATGAAGTTGTTCTTATAAATGGTCGAGAGGTGCATGGTCTGAAGCACGAACAAGTTGTAAGCATGATAAAAGAATGTCGTACGACCCGCAATGGTGAGCTATTGCTGACCATGAGGCCTGGAGGTAGGGCTGCTGCTTTCACCGAAGAAGAGGAGCCTCTGTATCAATATGTGCCAGAGAATGATGAAATCGGCTCACATTCAAATCTCTTAGATGGTGATGCTTTATTCACTCAAAGTCTTTTGTTGTTAAGTGATGGTTTGGCTTCCGGTGCCTTGTTGGCCCAATATGAATTGATGTATCGTAAAAATCCCGATTTACTTATAACGGAAGCTCGCAAACCGGAAAATATTGCTAAAAATCGTTATCGTGACATATCGCCATATGATTGCACTCGTGTAACTCTCGTAAATTGCTCAAGTGGTGATTACATCAATGCCAATTATGTTAATATGGAAATACCGGGTGGCATCAATCGCTACATAGCCACCCAGGGACCATTGGCCACTACCACCGCCGACTTTTGGCGCATGGTTCAACAGGAAAGCAGCCATTTGGTGGTAATGCTTACCACCGTAATGGAAGCGGGTCGACAGAAATGCCATCAATATTGGCCAGTAACGGGTGAAGAACTTCAATTGGGAGAGGGTTTTTCGGTAAAATGTCTTAGCGAGAAACCCGATGAGACTGGTAGTTTTGTATTTAGGGAATTTTTACTATGCGATAAGCGTACCGGTGAACAGCGTCACATTCAACACATGCAATATCTTGCCTGGCCAGATCATTGTGTGCCAGCTGATCCAAATTTATTTTTAGAATTTGTCGAACGTGTGCGTAATGCGCGTAATCGTACGTTATTGCAGGAGATTGAGGAGAGTCTCAAGCAAGTGCGTTTGCTAGATGCAGACGCCGATGAAAATGGTGGTCTTATGAGTGAACGTAAATGTGCTGCCAGTAATGGTGTTACACCTGAAGATGAAACACCAGTTTCTACAAGTGTTCATCAGTGAGTTATTAAATTATAATAAAAATAGATTTTTTTTGTTTATTGTTTACTTTTTTCTCTTTAAGATGTATTAGTGCTGCCAATCCACCTGTGATAGTTCATTGCTCAGCTGGTATTGGACGTACTGGTGTGCTTATACTTATGGATACAGCTCTGGCTTTGATGGAGGCTCGAGAACCGGTTTATCCTTTAGATATTGTTCGTACAATGCGTGATCAGAGAGCTTGTATGGTGCAAAATGTGGTAAGTTTAATCTTAGAATTTATTACTACTTAAAGAAGAACTTAAATTGTCTCCATTTGCTTTTTATAATATTTTTTTTTTTTTAAATGTTCATACTTTATAGAAAATTTTCTCTATATTATAGAACATTTTCGAAATTTTCTCTTTATAGAACATTTTTAAAGTTTTCGCTTTATTATAGAACATTTTTGAATTTTTCTCTTTTTATAAAACATTTTCACTTTATTTAGATAGTTTTTTCCAAATTTTGTCTTTTTTTAGAAAAATTTCGAAATTTTTGCCTTTTTTATAATTTTTTTTACAAATTATCACTTTTTTGTGGAATTTTTTTCGAATCATCATTTTTTTATAGAAAAATATCAATACTTTATTTTCTCTCTTTTTTTAAACCCTTCACCTTCGTGAGAAGGGTATATATAAGTTTGTCATTCCGTTTGTAATTTCCACCATATAATTTTCCGACCCTATAAAGTATATATATTCTGGATCCTTATAGATAGCGGAGTCGATTAAGCCATATCCGTCTGTCTGTCTGTCCGTCTGTCTGTTGAAATAAATTTTCTGAAGACCCCAGATATCTTCGGGATCCAAATCTTCAATAATTCTATCAGACATGCTTTCGAGAAGTTTCCTATTGAAAATCAGCAAAATCGGTCCATAAATAACTGAGATATGAGCAAAAATCTGTGACTACCTCTGAAAATTTCCTCAACAAATTATAAATAAAAACATAAAAAACAACAACAAGGAAATAAAGCAGTAAAATGTTGGTAATACAGCTCATATTTGTTTGATGGTGGTAATACAGTTTGAGGGTGGTAGTACAGTACAACGGTTAATATTTATTTCTGCGCTAATACAGTTTATATTTGTTTGTGTGTATGTTATGTGTGACAAGTCGATTCAAAATGCGGCTTTTACTACAAATGATGTATTTATTTGTTATTGTTGTTTTTACTTACTTTGATGCAGATATAAAATGTAAAATTATAATAAAATACAAAAATTAATTGAAGTTTTATTAAATTAAATTAAATTATAAAAATAAATAAAAACTGTTTTTTAAAACATACTTGGTGAAGGGTATATAAGATTCGGCACAGCCGAATATAGAAATCTGACTTGTTATAGAAAATTATTGAATATTCTCTTTATAGAAAATTTTATATCTTTTTGGAAAATGTTCAATATTGTTTAATTTATTAAAATCTAATATCACATAAATTTATGTTATTTTTCTTTTTACTTCCAGAGCCAATATCGTTTTGTGTGTGAATGTATCTGTGCTGCTTATATGAAAATGTCACGCAATAGTGCTTTACTGGCACAAGAAGATGATGACGACGATGATGAAGAAGATGACGAAGACAATGTTGATTAGAGACATAAACAAAATATGTACTATATTATAAATTAACTATTGGTAATAATGCACGTGCCTCTCTCTTTAATTGGAACCACAATAATCTAATACAAATCTCTCTCACAGGGACATACACACACACACAGTCACTCATACACTGAACCATATATTTATGACAGTAACTGAAACACGCATATGAAAGATAAATTATATATAGACATACAAACATTATATATTTTTTATATAAAACTTACAGATAATGAAATTGATATAATAATAACCAACCAACATACATAAAAAATACATGCATAATTAAACCTTATTTAATGTTAAGATTCAAAATAATTGTATACGTATTTTTTCAAACAATTACTTCCTCGTTCCCTTCCCACCAAAAAAATTGTTATTATTTTAATACCTCTTCAATTTGCTTTGAAAATTATTTAAAAAATGATTTAAACAATTTGCTGCAACGATTTAAAAGCGCATTTAAAATGTCTATAAAATTTTTGTTTTTACAATTTATAAATATTACTTTAAACATATAAAAAGTTGAAATTTAAAAATATACAATCATTGTCAAATCTCTTCCCCTTATACATACATTATAATTGATTATATAATTTTGTAAGCTAATTTAAAAAATAAAGATTTCTTAGCCCATAAGTTATTCCCGAAAATCCCCAATTAAATATATACTTATTACATACATACATATAATTTTTTTTAAATTTATTTCTCTTGAACCGTTTGCTTAACAACAACCACAATTCATTATTGAAATATCTCTCTGTAATGAATTCTTTACAAATTCAATTACTTTTCGTCACTGCTATATAAATTTACTATAAACTAGAATGTAAACATTTTAAAGGAATAAAATAAAAACGAAACAACAAGAACTATTAGTATTCTAGCACCAAAAACAAAACAAAACAAAAACATATTTATGCTAAAATATACAAACATACATACACATTACATAATATACATAAAAACATACATATATAAATGCATAAATATATATATATACATATATTTATTATTGTAATAAACATTTTACAATGTAGTTTCTCGTTTAATTATAATGTTTGTCTCTTATATTTTGTAAAAAAATAAAATAAAAACGAAAAATAAATATCATTGAATAAAAATATATTAGTTTTAAATCAATAAAGACATTTTCATTAATATAATAATAACATTATGGAATATCTACGAATTATGTGGTACATGGAGATTTGAAAAAAATTCAGTTTTTATAGAACATTTCTAAATTTTGGTTTTTGACAGAAAATTTTCTCTTTTTTATAAAATATTTTTGAAATTTTCTCTTTATTATATATAATTTTCGAAATTTTCTCTTTTTATAGGCAATTTTCTATTTTTTTATAGAAAGTTCGAAATTTTCTCTTATATAAAAAAAATTGAAATTTTCTCTTTTTTTTATAGAAAAATTTCGAAATTTTCTAAAAATGTCTCTTTTTTTATGGAATATTTTTTTAAATTTTCTCTTTTTATAGAATATTTTCAAAATGTTCTTTTTTCTATATAAAATATTTTCGAAATTTTCGCTTTTTTATATAAAATTTTCTAATTTTTTTTTTCTTCTATTTGTAGAAAATTTTCTCATTTTTAAAGAAATTTTCACAATTTCATATTTTTTATAGAAAATTTTCGAAATTTTCTGAAAATTTATCTTTTTTATGGAATCTTTTTTGAATTTTCTCTTCTAGAATATTTTCAAAAATATATACATACATATGTATATTCGAAAATTTCTTAGAAAATTAAAAATTTTCTCTTTCTAAAGAAAGTTTTTGGAGTTTTATCATTTTTTAAACTTTTGTAAAGAAAATTTTCGAAATTTTCTTAAAAAAAAATTCAAAATATTCTGTTATTTTTTATAGCTATTTTGAAAATTTTCTGTTTTTTTTATAAAATTTCTGTTTTTTTATGAAAATTTAATTTTTTAATTTTACACTTTTATTAAAAATGTTATTAAATAGAAAATGTTCAAATTAAAATTTTGATTATACCAAACATTAAATTGACGGTTTTAAGAGATTTACATAGATTTTAACTAATTTAAATTTTAACGGTAATTTATAGTTCAAACAATACACTACTTTTTATTGCAACCCTGCAATTTGTTGTTGTTAATATTGCAAAAAACAGCTGACCAAAAAAATTTATCAGATAACAAAAACAACTGCCTGTGTTATTTATTTTTGTTGAAAAAAAGATAAATTTTAACAAAATTATTTTCGAACAACACTTATTGGCTGAAAAATGGATGAAGTTGATAAAATTATAATACATTCCCTTAAACAAATCGGCTGCAAAGTAGAAGTGGACGATGATAGTGAAGTATTCGGTCTACAGCATTTCACGCCGGATCTCCTGGTAAAAGCAGTCTCAAAATGTTTGCAAGAAATCAAAACAGATGCAGTGCTACCAAAAACACTACCCGAAAATATGGCACAACGTTTTACGGTGGCCACGAGTTTGGCCGAAATGTGCAGCAGCTGTGGCTATCGTGGTGATATTGGCTATCAGACATTTCTCTACCCCAACGTAGTGGATATACGACGTTTGTTTATGTTTCTAATCGAACAGTTGCCTAAAGAACAGATAGGTGGCCTAGATGAGGGCCAGCAGGAAAATAAAGATGATTTTGATTTACTTATGAGGGAGGTGAGAAAGAAAATAAGGCAACAACTTAAAGCACCTTGGGTTCCGCAGTATTGTCGTGGTATAGCCAATAGAAAGTTACTGGGCTGCAGTGGTCTTAGTGTAGAATTTCTTCCGCAGTTAAATTTAAACATTCCCGAAATGGCGAGTGCAACTCAAACAAAAGATGAACATAGTATAGTTACTTATCAAATACCCAATATATTCCAACAAACTTCCATGGGAGACTACGATTTAGTGAGTTCAGTTTTACATAAAAATGCTATAGATGTCTATGCGCCAGCCTTGCAGTCACTGGAGGATGTACGTTTGTCGCTAACGCGACCTGTGCCAGCCATCATTCCCTCTCCCGTAAAAACTGCAGTAAAATCCAACGAAAACGCAGAGGATGAAACAAAAGAAATGGAAATCTCTATAAAAAGTCCTCTAGAAAAACTAAACGAAGAAGTTGAATCCCTTAAACTACAAAACGATCAAATAGTTAGGGAACGTCAGACGGCCAACGTGAAGCTGCAACAATTGCGTCAACAACGTTCAGAAATCGAAAAAGAAATGGAGGATATGAAAAAGAAAACTAAAATACATGAGCGCACCTCAGTTATCTTGGAAAATCCAACGGAAAACCTAGATAAACTGGAAAATTTAATAGAGAAAACTAGGGAACGACGTCTAGCGATGGAAATCAATGGCAGTTGCATAGAAATCCTGCTCTCCAACAAATAGACGACTTACAAAAAATAAGGCAAACGAAAAATCTTCAAAGTATACACGAGCTAAGAAACACTATACAACAACTGGAAACAGCTCTTGTGGAGAAAACTCATGCCCATGCTGTATTAGCGGAAGAATTGAAGAAAGCCTCCAGTGGTGTTGCCTCTCGTAGGGAATATACCAGACGTATTTATGAATTTATAGGTAATATACGCAAACAACGCAATGACATCTACAAGATTCTAGACGATACTAAAGATCTACAAAAACAATTAAATTCCGTCTCCGCCCAACTGCAACGACAATTCAACTATACCGATGATTTACTATTCCAAAGTGCCAAACATGATTTACACGCTAAACAAGCCTACAAACTACTAGCCTCTCTACATGCATCTTGCAATGAGATCTGTGATTTAGTATCACGCACCGGACAAATGACCAAAGAGTCTCGCGATCTAGAAGTACAAATCGATCGTGAACGTATGCGCAATGTGGCGGCTAGTTTGGAAAAGATTACTTTAGATATACAAAAATTTGAAATGATTATAAAAACTATGAAATCGGATATAACTCAAGTGGAGAATGAAATATACTCAGGTTAGAAAAAAAAAACGAAAATTGAAACAATGGAATTATAAAAATAAGGAGAAAAAAAAAACAACCTTTAAATAAGGGGCCACATATTTTAATACATAAAAGTATGCAAAAAATAACATTAACTTATTCAAATCAAAAGAAATATGCTCTTAAGTTTACTCTACCTATCTTTAATAATTAAAAAAAATAATAAAAATTAAATCAATACAAATAATTTATTTAGATTTGGGAACCTTTATTAGGGATTGGTTTAAAATTCGTTGGTTTATATTCTACATTTTCACAAATTTTTCATTTTTATAGAACTTTTTTCTTTCCTAACTGACTACATCACGAACTAGATTACTTACTGACTAAGTTTTCTATCTTAATCCAGATCTTTTAAATAGTGAAAACAAATCTTTGTGCCTAAACTTATGGTAAGCCATTTTCGAAGTGCTTTTATCATAAAACACATACATTTCAACGATTTTGTTAATTTTATTCAAAATTATATTTTTTTATTGCTACAGAAAAAAGTTTGGTCAAATTATAATTTTTTTTGAAATTCATCATAATTAGCCACAAAATTAATAACTAAATATAAACTAATTTATACGTATGTTTGTATATAACTTCAATTAGAAAAAACAAATTTTTGTTAAAAAAAAAAAAGAAATTAAAGAAAGACAATGAAATATATAAACTTAATTGAAAAAATTTTACATACCATGTAATTGATATGTAATTGCAATTATTTTGAATTTAATACTAAAAACAAATAGAAACAGTAATAAAATGAAAACTAAAAATTTTAAAATCAATCATGTACCAAAAATTTCTTTAAACTATCTAAACAATCACTCGATGTCCATTGTTTAATAATTGTATCGAATTCCTCATCCAAAGAGCTAACAATTACATCCAAATGGCTATTTATAGCAGTCTTCTTCATAGCACGATAAGTCTGAAAATAAAATTTGTAAATATGAAATGAGTAATATGATTACAACAAACACTTACCTCCGAAGATAATGAGGCAATTCTTCTGGCTGTTGCAAAAGCATCATCATTTACTTTATTGGCAGCGGTTAATTTATTAACTAGCCCAGCTAAGGCTGCTTCAGTAGATTGTATTCTCTCACACAACCAAAATAGTTTTGTTTTCTAAACAGAAAAAAATGTTTTTTTTTTTTTGTCATCATATTGCATTTCACTGAAATAGTTATTTTAAAGACTTACAAATGATCCTCGTATTTTATTCATATTATGCCAAATGCAATAACCCTCTGGTGCTTGTCCCATTTTAGCGTATGGCGTTTCGAATGTGGTTTTATCACCGGCTATAACAACATCGAATAAAGCCAGTTGGATAACACCCAAATTCATTAGATTACCACTAACACCAGCTATGAGAGGTTTCGGATACGTAGCTAATGTTTTTAAATAATTTCTGAAAATAAAATTTGAAAATTCATTATTTGATGAAAATTAAATTCAATTATTCGTTAAACATTTATTTATGTATTTTAATAAAATTCGATTATTCGAATAAAACTCTATTCGAATAAAGTTCGATTATTCGAATAAAATTTTATTACATATTCGAATAAAATTGGATTATTCACATAAAATTGATCATTCTAAAATCAATACATTATATAGCTTTTTTCAATATGCAACTTACTTAACAGATGTGGCCAAATTAACAGCATAATTTTTGCGTTTTTCAGCCGCAATCGTTGTTAAATCGGTTAGATCAATGCCCTGACAAAAGTGAGCATCATTTGTACCCATAACAACGACATGACAATCCTGATCCGAAGCCAATTTATCAAGAATATCTACCAATTTATTTAACATCTGAAATAAGAAACAAACAAAAATATTGCAATTAATCAGAAAATATAATTTAAAATTTTTAAACATAATAATTATTAATAATTCTCTCACCTGTATGGTAAAGGTGTTGCTTAATTTAGCCTTATTGGTACTGAAAAGAATTTGAGCAACCTTTGAGGATTTTTTAACCACAACATCAGATAGTGTATTAGACGACGATGATGATGAAGAT
The DNA here is from genome assembly GCF_015586225.1 of Lucilia sericata. Classification (NCBI taxonomy): domain Eukaryota; kingdom Metazoa; phylum Arthropoda; class Insecta; order Diptera; family Calliphoridae; genus Lucilia; species Lucilia sericata. Next base: position 79,994 of record NW_023994766.1, read on the forward strand.
GGTGATGCATCTTTCTTGTCCTTTGCCATAGTGGGAGATTTTGTATTTGCCGTTTTAACCGCCTCCTTGCCCTTATCTTCATTCGTAGTTGTAGCTGGACTACGAGCATTACGTCTGCTAGCGACCGGCGCTGCTTTTTTCATATCATTCGTTAGTGTAGCAGCAGGACTTTTTGTACGTTTTTGGGTTGATTTTTTATTTTCAGGTTTAGCAAATTCAAATGATGATTTGACGCTACTTGCTGGCGGTGTCGGCGTTGAACGAGTTGTTTTGGAGCTGCCAGAGCTTTTGTTGTGACTTGAGGTAGCGGGAGGTGTTTTAGACAAATCATTTTCACTCGAAGAGTTAAGCAATGATTTCGAATCATTGGATTTCGTTGAGGAATTACTGGCAGGGGGACCATCTAAGCTTAAACGATTTAGTGAAGTTGTACTGGAATATGAACTATTTGAACGCCGACGTATGATTAGAGAATCATCGAAATCCTGTTTCTTTTTCTTGTAGACATAATCCCAAGAGGAAGAAGCACGTGGTTTAGTGGCTCGTTTGCCTTTAGTAGTTGTCGGTTGATTGGCCGATGTTGGTGTTGGAGCGCGACGGGCGGGTGGTGTTGTGTCCTTGCGAGGCAACTACAGAATAAAAAAATAATGTGAATTTATTAATAATGTATAGAATGCAGGTAATTTTTTCGATCTTACCTTTTCACATATTGTGGCCGCACGGCTTCTCATCAACGGTCTAGTCGATTTTGCTTCTCCTGGTCCCAGACTGGCCTCTAATTTCTCCAATGAGTTAAGCATATTAACAGCACCTTCATCGCCCATCAAACGATCAAGTTCATTGTTTTTTCTCTTCTTAACACCTGTACTGCCACTGGGACTAATATTAGCAACAGGAGTTTGGGAACGTCGTTTAGCGGGAGATGTGGGCGATACTTCAGATTTTGTTTCCAAGCTCGGTGATGCTTTAGTTTCAGTTTCCTCAGTTTTTGTATTCGTTTTGATAATCAGTTCTTTTTCCACAGTAGTAGTTTTTGTATCTCCTGTATTTTCAGTTGCCGTTGCCTTTTCAGTGTTCACAATTGTGGCGGTTTTTTTAACTTTGGGTGTTGTTGGTCTTTGTGTTTTCTTTGCTGTTGTAGTTGTGGATGCCGTCGTGGTCGCGGTTGTTGTGGGCAATGTTTCTTTTTTCAATGGAGTAATGGTAGTAGACCCCTTGGTAATGGGTACCTTTATGGTGGGTTCTGTTTTTGTTTTTGTATTATTATTGGATTTGACAAGTTTAGCATATGAGAATGTGGTTTCCGGCGCATCAGGATCCCAAATAATTTTACGTTTTATTATACGAGTTCTTCTAAAGCCTGTTGGGTTAGAAAAATATAAGGTTTTTGATAAATAAGAATACTTTTGTAAAAAATCAGTAAATAATACCTGTTTGTGTGCCAACAATCTGCGTGTCTTCTTCGGTTTTTGTATTGATGATACCTTCTACTGGTGATGACTTTGTGGGTTTTATGTTTTCTGTAGTGGTGGCGTTGTTGTTAGTGCCAGAGCTAACGTTGGGAGTTGTTAATGTAGTACTCGCAGCAGCAGCAGTTGCTGTAGAGCTTGGAGTTGTACTAGACACAGTAGCAGTTGTTGAAGGTATAACAACAACACTCGTTATTAAAGGCGTATTTGCTTTATTATCAGCTATTGTTTTGCTGGTATTAGACGCAGCCGATACCTTTGTTTTCAGGGTGGGGAGTTTAGTTTTTGTATCCTTTTTTGTTGTCTCAACAGACAATTCATCATCATTTTCACTCCATTCGGCCTCTAAAGCAGATACTAATTCCAAAGCTGGATCTATTTGTTTTATGGGTTTAATATCTTGTTTACGTCGTCGCTGAACAGTTTTCAAACACTCAATTTGTTCTAATGCCAAGGCCCGTTCCTCTTGAACTGTTAGAGCAGTTGAACCAAATGTTTTTTTGTTTATATTTTGTGTTGTGGAAGTGCTGGTGGTGTCACCTATATCTGTTTTTGTAGCATCTTCATTAGCATTTGAATCATCATCTATGACTTCCATAATTTGATACTCTCCCTCGCCCTCTATGGTTACACCTTTCTCTAGTATTGAGTCCGCCTCCTCCTCGACTGTACCACTGTTGTTATGTGTATCATCACCATTACCATCAAGACCCTTTAGAACAGCTATGAGATCTTCATGCTCTAAAGCGGTTTCACCTGAAGTCATAGCTTCTAGCTTATCTTCCAAATTATTTTCCCCACATCTGACCACATTATTGGCATTTTTACCATTAGACAAATCACTAGCATCTGTAGCAGACGTTAGAGTTGCAGCCATTTGCAGCTTGTTCGTTTGGTTTTCGCCCTGTGCAGCACTTGTTGAGGATGATAATAATACCTCGTCCAGGTCCATTTGTGCTTCATCCACATGATGCATTTTAGCAATCTCTCGCTCTAGTGAAGATAATTCATCTAGTTTTTCCATTGATTTGCTTTTGTGTGGATTCACTATTAATTCATTGCAAATAATACGTGGCGCATCATCTTGTATGTCATTAATTGCACTGGATGCGCTTTTGGTCAAACCAATGGGGGTACTCGTGTATTCATTGCTTATTACCACTAAGGCGTTACTTGTATTAAATTCCTCAGCATTCTTTTCGGACATTTTGTTGCTCTGTTGTTGAGGTTATGTTTATTTTGGAATCTTCTTAATTGTTTGTCTATTATTTGTTTTATTTCAGTAACAATTATTTCTTTTTATAAATTTCCTTCACTACATAGAATATTTTTGTAAGTTTCTTTATTTTTAGCAGGTAGTAGGCGCCATTTTTTTCATGTACATACATACAAATTTATATTGTTTGTGTTATGCACGTCACAAGTGCAGCCGCAATATTTTTTCTTTTCACTTTCTTATCAGTTGTAACAATTTTTTCTTTCTTGTTTATTTTAACTTCATCTTTTTTATTATCATCCGTATTCACTTGTCGTTATTTAGTTATTTTTATAAGTTTTATAATTGTTTATTATATATTATAAAAATAATTATTTTCCATCAAAATACTATACTTCAACAGCTTCTCTAAAAAATAACCTGATCAATTGGAATTTAAGACCTGCGTCGACAAATATTAACGACGACTGACACTTAAAATTTCGGCGACGGCTTAAAATCGCCGAAACAGATTTCGAAAGGCAAATGTAGCGATAACGGTGTCTGGATTTATTTCGGTAACGTTATCGTAGCGGTTACTGTATTATTTCTTATTCGGTAATTAATTTGTTTCTCATTGCTTCAACCGTCAGGAAATTACATAGGAAGAAAATAATTTTAAAATTATTATCAAACTAACCATCTAACGGAAATTCTTCATATCAAGAACTTACCCCCGTATTCATAAAGATATTAAATGTTTATTTTAGGTGTATTACCCACATTTCCATACAAAAATCCCATAATAGACCATCAACAACTTTATTATGCATTTAGGAATATAGAATTAATATTTAAATTGTACTAAAAACTGTACAAATTAATTACATCCGGTGTTAAAATGCAACCCTGTTGAAAATTGTCTCCATAATATAATGCGTTTTAATGCAACCCTAACCGAAAATGTAAGTGGTGGTTTACATGGAGACTTTTTCTCAAGGCAAGTGTGTTGAGTTTTTGGCAGAGGGGTAGGGTTCTATAAATAGACTTTCGAATAATCGAACAATCGACTTTTTGTCGAAGTCGACTATTTTGTTCCAAAAAGGTCGATAACTCGACTATGGTCTGTGAAAAAAGTCGAAAAGTCGACTTTGTTAATAAAAGTCGAAAAAAGTCGATAAGTCGAAAAAAGTCGATAAGGTGAAAAAAGTCGAATAAAGTCGAAAAAAGTCGAAAAGTCGTAAAAAGTCGGAAAAAGTCGAAAAAAGTCGGAAAAAGTCGGAAAAAGTCGAAAACTCGAAAATTGTAGAAACAAGTCGAAAATCTTAAAAAAGTGGAAAAAAGTCAAAAACTCTAAAATAGTCGGAAAAACTCGAAAAAAGTAAAAAAATAGTCGAAAAAAAGTCGAAAGAAGTCGAAAATAGTCAAAAAGTCGAGAAGTCGGAAAAAGTCGAAAAAAGACGGAAAAAGTCGAAAAAAGACGGAAAAAGTCGAAAAAAGTCGAAAAATCGAAAAAATTCGAAAAGTCGATTTATAAAATACTTACAGTCGAAAAGTCTAAAATTCGACTTTTATTTGAGGGGCTTTTCGACATGCTTTTGCGCACGTTTGTAATTTTGCTAGTTGCTTTATTTCTATTCTGCCCTCACAGCGTAAAGATCGTGTCACACGATTCGTGTGCGACAACTCTCACACAATAATAAGTGTTGCCATTTGCAATAATTTATTTTTTTTTTAATTAATTCAAAAATAATTTATCTTTAAAATGCTAGAGTATTAAAATGTTATTATTTCTTTAATAAAAAATAAATAACTATAAAAATAGCTAAAATTTACAGCTAATGGTAGCAAAAATATGTATTTTAAACTATTTTAGTATTTTTTAAAAATTAATAAAATATCTACTTAAGAAATAACACAGTATTTAATTAAACAAATATTTAAAAATTAAAGATATACATATTTATTCATTTATAAAATATTTAAAACAATATGTTAAGAATTATAAAAATGGCAAACCACAATTTCAAAAAGTAGGCGTGCCTTCTCATGTAAACACCATGATCTTTTACGAGGGGCATTACATGAAAATTGAGAAAAAAACAGGAGTAAAATATCTTTCTGTAAAAAAAGGTCTTAATCAAAATTTTAACAACACTATATATTAAAAATTTGGCGGCGGCTTAAAATCGGCTGAAAGGCGGCTAGGTTTTCAGCTGTGTTTTTAAATTTTTCAACAATTTATTAAATTTGACATGATACTACATGTATATTCTTATAAATTCCATAAATTTTTTGAACCCTATTGATTTACCCTTCCCTTATTTTTTTTTTTGGTATCGCTACTTTAGTTTTAACAATTATTTCATAATTTATGTATATCATACTTTAATTTGTTTTATTTTGTCGCAATTTAAACTTGGTTTTGAATTTGTAAAAAATAAACATTTTTTGAAAGTGTTCAGTTATTAACACAAAATATGAAAGATTTTAAGCCGTTTTTCAGCGGCGGCGTCTTTGAAATTTATTCGGCGGCTAGGCTTAGTCGGCTTTAAGTCGAACCGGCGCTGGGCTCTCTGCTCGCGGGTGCTAAACACGTTTCTTCCCGTTGTCGCTAGAACTACACGATTCATATTTTTTCCTTAATTTTCGCGAGTTATTTGCACATTTTATAATTATTTAATTAAAATAATTAAATACTAATTGTGTAGTTAAACTACGGCAATAGTTCGTGAATATAGTTGTAAAGGAATTAAGCAAAATATGGATGCCCAAAAGTTGACGGAATTGTTGCGTGCAACAATTGATCCCAATCCTGAACAGAGGAAGGCGGCAGAAGACCAATTGGCACAGGTTAGTACCATGAAATTGGTTTTTTCTTTCTTTTCGTTCTTACATGTAAAATGCATGTTAAATTTCGATTGATTATATGGATTTTTATACAGAAAATAACAATATGCTATGCCGCCTTAATGGCGGATGACGTTTTCGAGCTGGGTGGGAGTGAGTGTACAATTTGTGAGGCTAAAGTGCTATATTTGCTTTTTATAATTTTCGGTGCTTACGATAATATGCATAAGCAAAAAAACATGTGCTTTTTAACATAAATTCATTTTATTAGCAAATTATTAAGAATGCATTTCCAAAGGTTATATTTTTATAACCTTTTTTAACTGTAGAAAATTTAAAATTGAGAAAAATTTAAGAAACATTCATTATTTCCAAAATATGACCATGTTTAAAGGTGCTTTTAAAGGGTTTTTGTTTCATTTCTATTCTATCGTATTTTATCATTAGTCTTTTGTTCTTTTTTGGAAAGGTATACGAATTTGCAATTAAAAAAGAGAAATAAGGAGTATAGGTAAAAGAAAATTGCAAAATCTAATTAGAAATGAAAACAAACTTTGACACATAGCTGTGTTGACAATTTAGCGCTTTTGTTGTTGGTTGTTTTACATTTGTTTTTAAGATTAGAATTGCATAAAAATTGATTTTTTTTTAATATTTATAAAATTTTTCAAGAATTAAAATTTATGTTTTTGGAATTTTTTTTCCCGATTTATCGATGGTGGTGGGAGTTACGAAAAATAATGTAATTAGAATTTCTAAACGATTCTTCCCATTTTAATAAAATTTTACATGGTCAAGTTTAAATTTTGAATTAGAGCATCAATAATTGTAATTTTTAAACGATTGTTCCGATTTTAATAAAATTGTACATGTCTAAACATGAAGTATTAGCGATCCCAAAGATACTCAAACTAAATGGATAAACAATTTAGAACTTAAAATGTGTATTTTATTTTTAAGTATTTTATTCATAAGTAGAAATTTATAACCAATTATGGCCTGTATAGGCTAGGTTAATAATAATTATTGACCAATCTCTAAATATTTCCAAATCTCAAATTAATTAATTTAGAAATACCTATTTAACATCTCATAATCTAAAACTCACTAGTGTCAATATAATAAACTCTATTAATAAGGGAAAATATTAAAATATCTCTAGTTAAAAAGTTCAATTTATACAAACATTTATTTACCAATAATTTGCATGCATACATAAATAATAAATGAAGATTTTGCTTTAAACAGGGTGTGGCCATCTAAATGATTTTCTATAATCACACAGGCCAACAACATAAACGAATACAAAGAAAATCAGAGATAAAAGTATACTTTTCTAAAGGATAAAGTTGCTCTGATTACGAATCAGGGCACATAATTTATACATCACATCAGATTTTTTTAAAAAACACCCTTTTTGGCAATTTTTAAGAACGTTGTAACAGAGCGAAGGCACGTTTGAAATAAAGATTAAAATAAAGATTTAAGCTCTGTTATATTATAAACAATTTTGACATAACAGAGGCGAAATTAAGTAAAACATTAAATTTTTGTCAATTTATGATTATTCCAAGCTTAAGGTTAAGATATGTATCTCAAGAAAGGAAGAGGTTATAAGAGCAGTTAAAGCTGAAAGAACAATCTTTCAGACAACATAATAAATTTTATAAACATTATGGCACGGGATCTCGAAAAATTTATATGTATAATGCATTAATTCAAAGGTCAAATTCGGATTTAATGCTACTCAATCCTTCAGAAAAGTTTTACATACTTTGATCTATGAGCTAAAAAATTTTTTGGCTTGCTTTTTAACTAATAGATCACTTAATCATGTTATTCTTTAAAATACCTTTTAAAAATCATCAAAGTATTCCTATTAAACCTAAAAAAATTACTCTCAATCCTAAGAATTACAAATTGAATTTATTTAAAAATATGAATTAATAAGTACATACAGAAAATATAATTAAATTGAATAGCACGTGTTTGTAAAATGAATAAAAATTATACATACAAACTGCTTAAATGGTATTTAAAGAATTTCCACACAAGGCAAATAGATACTCTGGAAAAATTCTTCGTTTTATATTTTTTCTTTACTCTCTTCATATAAAATTGTTCATTATTGTTCAAAGATGACGTATCATAAAGAAAGAATAATTAAATGTTTAGCACTCTTTATGTACATACACATTTTAGGTTCATTTACTAAGAAAGCAAGAATGGAAAAAATGTAATTAAACAATGAATCATTTAAACATTTGTTGCTCTTTTTATACATATGTACATATACAAAATGTTTAAATTAAATACTTTAACTCTATTTTTAATTATGTTATTAATTTAAATCTTCTACTTTTTTTGTAATTTAAGATTCATAAAATTATTGGATTTGTACCAACAATTTTACAAATTGTTATGCAAAATACAGTCGATCAACCTGTTCGTCAGGCTGGTGCTGTTTACATTAAAAATATGATTTCTAGCAGCTGGGCTGATCATGAAGTAGCACCCGGTGAACCTATACCCTTTTCGATACATGAACAAGATCGTGCTATGATCCGTAGCTCGATTGTGGATGCTATTGTGCATGCTCCCGAAATTATACGAGTACAATTATCTGTTTGTGTAAATCATATCATTAAAAATGATTTTCCTGGACGTTGGCCACAGGTCGTTGACAATATTAGCATTTATTTACAAAATCCCGATATGAATGGCTGGAATGGTGCTTTGGTTACTATGTACCAATTGGTTAAAACCTATGAATATAAACGTGCCGAGGAACGTGTCCCACTCAATGAAGCCATGAATCTTTTATTGCCCATGATCTATCAGTTGATGGTCAATTTAATGAGCATTGAAACGGAGCAATCGGTTTTAATGCAAAAGCAAATTTTAAAAATTTACTATGCATTGACACAGTTCAGTTTGCCGTTGGATTTGATAACAAAAGAAATGTTTTCACAATGGATGGAGATATGTCGTCAAATTGCCGATCGTCCCGTACCAGATTGTTCTCATTTAGATGATGATGAAAAGCCTGAATTTGCCTGGTGGAAAACTAAAAAATGGGCTCTGCACATAATGGTGCGCATGTTTGAACGGTAGGTGTTCTTTTTTTTTAAGTAATAAAAATTGTAATAACTCCTCTCTCTCTCTGTCTTTAGCTATGGCAGTCCCCGTAGTGTGGTTAGTGATAAATACCAAAAGTTTGCTGAATGGTATTTACCCACCTTTACCCAAGGTGTCTTAGACGTTTTACTCAAAATTTTAGATCAATATCGCAATCGCATTTATGTTTCGCCACGTGTTCTAACTGATAACTTGACTTATATCAAGAATGCGTAAGTTTAAATTAAAAAAGAAAAAAACTCTAATTACAAATATAATTTTTATTTTTTCTTGTTTAACTTAAAGTGTAAGTCATGCATTCTCTTGGAAATTGATTAAACCTCATATGGTTGCCATTATTCAAGATGTTCTATTCCCCATTATGTCTTTCTCCGATCAAGACCAAGAATTATGGGAAACTGATCCTCATGAATATATCAAATTGAAGTTTGGTAGGTATTATTTTAATATTAATCACATTAAATATGTTGGTGTTCTTTTTTAAGATATTGTTCAACATGTTATCCTTACAGATATTTTTGAAGATTACGCTACTCCTGTTCCAGCTGCTCAGTCTCTATTGCATTCATGCTGCAAAAAACGTAAGGGCATTTTACCCAAAGCTATGAATATTATTATGCAGGTAAGTTTTTTTTTTAACGAAATACAAATTGCGAAATATCGTTATATTGTAACTGGATATTATGTCTCATTCGAGGATAGATATATTGTCAAATTTCTTGTACTTATGATGTAGTATTTTTTTTGTCCTGTTATTCTTGGGGCGGGTTGGTCAGATCTGGCTCTAAATTATCTTTTTACGGGGAATCTTAGGAGGATCAGTGACTCGGTGACTTCAACGCTATCGGAATATAAGTCTGGTCTCTGTCGGAGTATTTTCCCTTACAGTTCCACTTTAGGAGACCGCTATGAGAGCGATGTCCTTTTGACCTCCGCTGCTCGTTCCGAAGATATGAGCGCTTTGCTTTTTGAGGCAACACCCTTACCAGCCTATTCCGAATTACAGGTTGAAGTTGTCGCCGCACCTTCGACAGGCATAACCTGTCGTCCTCAGTGAGCGGACCATTCCGATATCGATGAAGCTGAAAATGACGTTAATGAATCTGTCTTTGCAATCTTGGCCAGAATGACAAGATACTTTAACGTCCTGTTCTCCTTCTTTATTACTACTTCATCCATGGCTATTTGCGGACAAGCTGTGAGCGATCTTCTCAATGTGCACCTCTTGATTTCCCCTAAACTCGTCAGTGAGAAAAGCCTTCTCTGAAAGTTTACTGTGACCTCAATTTCACCAAATAAGTCACATGATATCAGACCATCTACATTTAGGACAGTCAGTTCTTGTACTTCTGCTCAGCATATGTCCATCCCATATACTGTGCAAAACACCTTTTCCTCTGCGAATACAAACTTGACGCTAAGGGGAGTTGTTAGCGACTAGTTACTTTAACCTGGTGTTGACTACTTACTTTTTGAACTAGACCGTCATTGAGGCACTGCTACCGCTCATCTTAATCTAAATAGTGCTCAAATGAAGACCGGTAAAGCCCTTACAACACAAAGTGCAAACCTAGAGTGTATAGAAAGCGTATCATATACGTATGTATGTGTATATGATAGAAGTACTGTACATACGGCTATCTTGACAAGATTATTAACCTTTAGTTGTTATCCTTACTAAGACAACATTTATTTTCAGTAATCATGGAATCTTAGTTTAAATAAATAATATATTTATTTCGCCCTTCCACTCTTTCCGAAAGATCATAACATCACCAAATGCCGATAATAAACAAAAAGATGGTGCGCTACACATGATTGGTACTTTAGCTGATGTTCTACTGAAGAAACGCATCTACCGTGATCAAGTTGAGAACATGCTTACCACTTATGTATTCCCTGAATTCCAAAATCCAGCCGGTCATATGCGTGCCCGTGCCTGTTGGGTTCTGCACTATTTCTGTGACATTCAACTGAAAAATCCACAAATTTTAGGAGAAATTATGCGTTTAACTACCAATTGTTTGTTGAACGATAAAGAATTACCCGTTAAGGTAGAAGCTGCTATTGGTTTGCAAATGTTCCTTAGTTCACAAGATGCTGCTGCTCCCTATTGTGAGGGACAAATCAAGGAAATTACAAAAGAACTCTTGACCATCATACGCGAGACTGAAAATGAGGATTTGACAAATGTTTTGCAAAAAATCGTATGCACTTTCTCGGAACAATTGTTACCAGTTGCCATGGAAATCTGTCAACATTTGGCAACCACCTTCAGTCATGTGCTGGAATCTGAGGATGGAGGTGATGAAAAGGCCATCACAGCTATGGGTCTATTGAATACCATCGAAACTTTGTTGACTGTTATGGAAGAACATCCCGAGGTAATGAGTAATTTACATCCAATTGTCATCAATGTTGTAGGTCACATCTTCCAAAACAACATCACTGATTTTTATGAAGAGACATTCTCTTTGGTCTTTGACTTGACATCGAAAACTATTTCCGCTGAAATGTGGCAAATGTTGGAACTTATCTATCAGGTATTCAAAAAAGATGGCATGGACTATTTCATTGATATGATGCCAGCTTTGCACAACTATGTGACAATTGATACACCTGCTTTCCTTTCGAATCCAAACCGTCTATTGGCCATGTATGACATGTGCAAGAGTGTAAGTTTTTTTTAGAGTTCATATTAGATGGGCCACTGTAATTAATGTTATTTGTTTTTGATCAGATGTTGACCAGCAATCCTGGTGAAGATCCTGAATGTCATGCTGCTAAACTTTTGGAAGTTATTATCTTGCAATGCAAGGGACAAATTGATTCTGTAATTCCCATGTTTGTGGAATTGGCCTTATCACGTCTAACTAGAGAAGTTCAATCTTCTGAATTGCGTACTATGTGTTTGCAGGTATTTTATTTGCTTTTGTTTTATATAATATTTTACATTACATTTGCTGTGGTATATTATTTAAAGGTTGTCATTGCTGCTTTATACTATAATCCTCAATTGTTACTTTCCATTTTGGATAAAATGCCCCAACCCAATGGTGAACCCATTTCCTCACATTTCATCAAACAATGGTTATTGGATACCGATTGTTTCTTAGGGTAATTATTTATATAAATTTGGAAATTACAAGAAAAAGTAATGAAAATTTGTCTTTTTATTAAATTGTTTACAGTATTCACGATCGTAAATTATGTGTTTTGGGTTTGTGTACTCTTATATCATTGGGTGATGCTAAGCCTGCAGTACTGAGTGAAGTTTCGGGTAAAATTATTCCATCTTTAATTTTACTCTTCGACGGCTTAAAACGCGCCTACGAATCGCGTGCTCAGGAAGAAGAGGAGGAGGAAGAAGAGGAAAATGACGATTGTGAAGGTAATTATTATTAGAAGAATAATAAGTATAGTGTAACAATTAGATTAACATATTGTTGTTTCATGAGTAGAAGCTTTGTCCAGTGATGAAGATGAAATTGATGAATTTGCTCCAGATTATTTGGAACAAATTGCTTCATTTAGTAAAACTAAAGCAGCTGAAGCCGGTATTGAAATGAAGGCTGTTATTAAGGACGATGACGAAGAGTCTGATGATGATGAAGAAGAAAGCATTGATGATTTGAATGAAACCGCCCTAGAAGGCTTTACTACACCTTTGGACGAAGAAGAAGATGAAAATGCCATTGATGAGTATGTTGCTTTCAAAGAAGTTATTACAGGTAAGATACAAAAGAAAATTCATGCTCACTCGAGCTTTTAACTTTAACACAACTTGTTTTTCTTTTTTTTTATTTGTTTTAGCTTTATCTACCCAAGATCAGGCTTGGTATTCCGTACTCACTTCCGGTTTGACACCAGAACAAACTAAAGCCTTGCAAGAAGTGGTTGTTACAGCCGATCAACGTAAGGCTGCCAAGGAATCGAAATTAATTGAAAAACGTGGTGGTTTCTCATTTACCCAACAAACTGTACCCTCTTCCTTTAAATTTGGGTCATAATAATGACACCACGGCTAAAGATTTCTTCAGATTTTTTATCCCTCTAATATTACATTTGCTAAAACGATGAAACAAACCACAACAACAACAACAATAAACATTTAAAACGAAGAATCATTTTCACAATCTTGTTTTTATACTTTTTTTAAATGAAATTTACAACTCTATAATCTGTCCAATTTTCTACGAAAACCAAAAAGATTGTGAAGAAAACTATAAACACACATACTTCAGAAGAAAACATTTTAATTTATAACATATTTTTATTGTAATTTTCTTTCTAATGTATATTTATTATGAAAACAAAGAACCAATAAAAACTGTAGTAATTGCACGCTTTTGGTTATGTAAAAAAAAACTATTCCAAAAAAATAACGATTATTATAGTAAAAGAAATTATTGAATTTTTTCTTAAACTTGATTTAAGTCTTTAAAATGTAAAAAAGCAAGTCCTTGGTTTTTTTATGACGTATACTATATATATATATATATATATACTGTGTTTTAATTTTTCAAAACAAACGAAAAAATACAATTGTTGCAATTATTACGTTTAATGTAAAAGTGAATTACACATATTTATGCTAGAGATCTCATTGAATGAGAATGAATGAAGTTAAATGTATTGTAAATTAACCGTGTCGCCAAGGCATTAATTAATTAATTAATTTCCTAAAAAACGCTCATTTTTTTTATTTAATATTTTTTTTTTATATATTTTTGCGAATTGTAAAATCCATCGACACATAATGTTGACTTATAATACAATAAATAAATATTTTTTAAGCAGGTTAACGACTTTCTCATAAAAAAGTATACATATGCGTTTCAATTAACCTTTTTATTCATTATAAAGTGTACATTTATTTTTCTATTTTATAGTAGTTGCAGGAATATATATTACAAAAAAAAAAAAAGATTTAAACATTTTTTCTATGTCTATATACGATGAAAAACGATACACATACTATATTACAAAAGAAATGCACGTAAAAAATAAAAACAAAACAAAAAAGTATATTGAGATTGATGTGTTGCAGTTACTTTTGTTGCTTCTTTAGGAAACAGATAGATATAGACTTTGGACTAGACTAGAGAATAAGAACATTATATTTGAATATAGACTAGACTATAGACAAAGCGAGACTAGGTTATAGACTAAGACTATAAACTGGACAATAGATTAGACTTTAGACAGGACTTTAGAATAAAGTCTATTATATAGACTATACTATACTTTAAACTAGACTATAGAATATATTATATACTGTACTATAGACTATACTATTGTTAAACTATAGACTGAACTATAGAATAGAAAAATACTAGTCTTTAAGCTGCTATAGACTATGATATAGAATGGAATAAAGAGTAGGCTATAGTCTAGAATTAAAACTAGACTATAGACTAATATATAAACTAGACTACAATATATTATATACTGGACTATAGACTAAACTATAGACCGGACTTTAGACTAGGCTATGCTATTGACTGGGTTATATAATAGAATGAAGACTAGGCTATTGACTTACTATAGACTAAGCTATAAACTGGACTATGTATTAGACAATAGACTATAATATAGAATAGAATAAAAACTAAAAACTATTGACTAGACTTTAAACTATTATATAATAAAAATATATATAAGAATAAAAACTTGTCTCTACTATAGACTGGCCTTTAAATTAGACTAGATTGTAGACTACTTATACATATTGCGATTGATGTGCTGCAGTTATTAGGGATATATAAGTTCATTGCTAATCATCCCTATTCTATATTCTATTACATTTATGCATTCAAAAAAAAAAAACATCTTTATTTGATAACAAAAATTCCAAAGAACAGACCTCAACCTAAAGAGGAACTTAGACGAAAAATACCGATGAAAATATTGACCATCCTTTCAAAATACACTTATTTTTTACAATAGCACTTTAATTGCAACTATTCCCCTCAGATTCGCACTTAAAAATTCAAAAACATTTGTTCACCATGATCGTTTTCTTCATTTAAAAATTTGTTTTTATTACTACTACTCTGTTTAGGAATCAGATGGTTTCTGTTTTTTACCATTTTTCTTTTTTAAGTTAAAAAATAAATCACACATTAGGCAAAAAGGTAAAACTTAATACTATTGTACATACACATATTTAAATAGTCTAAAAATATATAATTCATAATTTTAAATATCATCTAAATAAAATTTGATTTAATAAATTACAAATCAACATACACGGGCGAAAAACATAAGAACTCAATATAAAACGAAATGATACAAGAAGATATTTTAAAATTTAACAACTAAATAAATTCGAATCCTTCGTATTTCAGTTCCGTTTCAATATGTTGCTCGGCATATAACGTTTTACCATGTATATCAAATGCTGTTATAAATGTTGTTGTCTTTCCATTAAGTTCTTCGGTTTTTAGTGCTACTATTATGCGATCATCTGTACCGGGTATGAATTTAAACGAAGAAAATCCGTGAGTGGTTTGAGTATTAGCAGAATCTAATGGCACAGTTTCGATTTTATTGAAATCTTCATCGGCTGAGATTAAAAGATTACAACCCATATGTTCGTCGCGCGTTTCATTGTATCTTTGAAAGAGGAATTAGTTAATAGAATAATGTTACAAAAAATACGTATGAAATTTATTCGCTTTTTAAAGGCTTGTGAATACACTTTAGACTAAATACTATGACTACACTAAAGACTACTACCAGGCCACATTTTCGCCCTTTTAATGTTAGTAAAAATGCAAATATCTTAAGTTTCTACTTACTTTTCCTTTGAACACCTTCTGGGCAGGAAGAACCATTTTCTATGAACTGATGACCAGACGCCACTCTCATGTATCATATAGCCCGGCCAGCTTATTTGCGATGACTCCTGGCGTAAACGTTTGAAATTATACGACCAATCTAAAGATCTAACTGAGCCTGCAGGTGTAACTACCTTAACAAACATAGGATTTTCATTTTCAAATTCTCCCGTCCCCGTTGTCCATTCCTTGCCCATAGAGCCCACATACAGCAAACGATCTTTGACGGTAGCCCATTCAGATTTAAAACCTTTGGCACTGTGACCATTACCATCGAGTAGTATTATCCAAGGTATAGGCGGTTTATCTGTATTCGTTATATCGTAAACCAAACCAGTGCGATCATCAAAACTTAGCAATTTACCATTAAAGGTTACAATTTCGGAGAGTTCCATGCCACGGCCTTTGAGGGAAAAACTTGATTCGAGCACAGACGGTTCACCACTATCCCAATTAATGGTAATTTCATCTTTTGATGTTATATATGTGAGATGACCTTTTTTTAAATAACTTCTCCATAGGGTAGCACCATTGTTTTCAACTTTTGAATTGGTATCTAAGTCAGCTACCATGGCAATGCGAAATGTTATCATTCCCGGTCGGCCTACTATGGGCTGAGTTAAGGGATATGTGCTATTATAAGAAGAAAATTCATCTTCCACAATGGCTTTACTATTAATAATACTGCTACTGCTGCTCGCCCCCACCCGATGACCACTGGTAGAACTGGCATAATTTTTTAGCCAAGCAGCATCCGAGGAAGACGTACTGCCGCGCACATAATAAAATAGTATGAATAGTGCACATACACCGGCGATAAGCATTGCTATATGATAATTAAAACGTACTGTTCTATTGCCTATACGATATGTGGGTGGCGTCCGCAAGGCGGAACGCCAGTCGCGACTATACATTCCCGGACGTTGATGGGATGTTCTAGGAGTACTATTGTGACTGTTTAGCTCTCGATAAGAATATTGTTGATGCGGCGTGGATGTGCTGGCAGAGGCAAATGATGTCGTGGCGGTATTTTTATGATTAGCATTAAACAAATAGTTATTCATTTAGCAAGAATCTATTCTTACGTTTTTCTTTTTTTATACAGACACATACATAACTTAAAATAACTATTGTTTAGTTTGTACGTAATGTTTAATTTTTAATAACTAATTGATTTTCGTTGTTTCTTGCATGTGCTATTAATGATAATTTAGTTTTGTTTTTAATAAAAAAAATGCTAATTTTTTTTTTTGAGAACTAAAACTACCCAATCAGCTGGTTTATTAATTTTTGACAGACGGTTGGAAGATGTACTAAACCAAGGCGAATTTCCATAAGGTGTTGTTATTCAATCAGCTGAAAATGTTTTCTTAATTCGCCTGGTTTACGTAGCTGTCACAGTTTGTTATTGTTTACATTTTTATCAAAAAATGTATATTTAAAATAATAATTTAAATTATTTATTTTTATAAAAAATAAATTTTTTACCATGCTTTTTATTGCTTGTAGTTCACAGAAAAACCTTCATTTCCATTTTAAAGTGAACAATTTTCGTATATTTTTTCTCACATAAATAGTTTCACAAAAAAGTTTTCCTGTGTGAACCAGCACAAATTGTCTACTCTAATTTACACCTGGCAATGCTTCTTTTTTATTCGACGCGGCGAATTCATTTTATTTTTTATATATGGAGTTTGACGTATGCTTACACTTAAAAGTGCCAACAATCAGCTGCTCTGTTAACCACACTACCTTATTAATATACCATGGTTATAATAACAAAAACAAATATTTTGACATTTGTAAAACATCTTCTGAAGGAGAAAAAAAAAGAAAGGTTCTTGAAATTCTTGTTTTTTGTGTGCATTTATGGAAAAATGTCCTCCCATTTTGTGAATGTACTACGACAGGCTTTGAAAACTTTCGACCGAGCCAATCAGACTGCGTTCAAAAGTAATTTAACTTTATTGAAACAGTTGACAGATCAACTTTCCTACCGGGACATACAAATCAATCAGGATGAGTTGTTTAACGATGATTTATTTTTGCGTCCGGGCAGGGCACCATGTACTTTTATGCATATATTCGAAAACGAAACCGTTTCCATGAGTGTCTTTATAATGCGCGGAGGTTATACGATGCCGCTGCATGATCATCCTTGTATGCACGGTTTACTTAAAGTTTTGCATGGTCAATTGAAAATACAATCCTATACACAGGATGTGAAAGCAAATGAAACGTTAAACAACAAGCAGATTACAAAAGAGATAGACGTTATAAAGGAAGAGGTAAAATATATGAAACCGAATATGGACTGCACCTTGCTAACGCCTAGAGAATGTAATTATCATGAAATCACAGCCGTAGGAGGTGTGGCAGCATTTTTCGATATATTAGCCCCGCCTTATGATGCCGATGTGCCCGGTATTGGTCCCAGAAGATGTAATTTTTATGAAGCGATTACAAAGCCCAACCTCGAGGCTGATAGTGGTGGCGATGCCAACAAGCCACGAACACTAGCGATACTTCAGCGCATACCTGCTCCCTTAACATACTATTGTGACACAACTGAAGCTCATGAATCCGTTTTGGAAACCGCATTTCTCTGTTCCAAGGAAGCGTATAGTGTTTTGCCATAATTAGCGTACGTTTAAAAAAGTTGAATACTAATAACATTAGTGGAAAAACGCTTAGGAATTGATGTAAAACAGAAGCCAAATAATTATTTAAGTCTGTGTTTATTTGTTTGTTATTTTAGGAGTTGTACTTTATTAATTGAATTAAATAAAGTTCAAACATCACACTCAATAAGTAAATAAATCGATGTATATATAGGTTTAAAGATTACTTTAAATAATGTATACGTTCCAAATGTATTATTTATTTAGCATCAATAATAAACAAGTTTAAAGAAAAAATCTAGTAACCAACGGAAACTGTAAAAAATGTGGTCCAAGTATTGAAGAAAAAAAACTAGAAATTATTAGTTTGGTCGCCAATTTATATTATTTATATACACACATAATGGTTGTAATATAAGGAAATTAAACAAAAAGTTATTTTTTAAAAATAATAATGGACATTATAAGAAATCATTTAAAAGTAAAATTTTTGCTACATCTTATTGTATTACGCTGCCGCTTTTAGTTCTTCCGTTTCTTCATTATCCTGATAAATATCCTGATTTCGCCTTTTAAATTTTTTAATTGGAGGTTTTGCATTACTTTCATTTAATGTTATAGCGGGCGTCTCTTCCAATGCAACAGCTACCACTATATCTGTATTTGTCTCAACAGTTTCTGTCTCTTCATCCAAAGCTATTTCTTCTGTATTAACAGAAACATTTCCCTCGTCAGATTTCGGTTTAGGCAAAATTAACCCCGAATTACTTTTACGTTTTAAAGGACTACTGGCTGTTAGACACGCGCCCGATGTGTTTGAAGTATTTAGACTAGTTGATTGCTGATCATCTTGTAGTATGGAATCACTTAAGGCTGAATCTTGTGTATTATCGAGCGTACTCGAATGACTCAATTCATGACCACCCATTAGCATGGCCAAGGCTAAGGGATCATCAATACCCAATGTATCACAGAATTGTAAAGATTGGGGATTAATTTGTGATTTTGGCTGTTTGTAATGCTGTCCTTTGCTATAAGTGGCCGGATCGAAAGCTTCAACTGTGCGACAAAAATTCTGTGGAATTTTCAAATCATTTTCGAATTTTTGTCGCACATGTTGCATTTCTTCTTCGGTGGGTGTAAAATTGAAACGTTCACCATTAGTGCTCTTTTCATTGGGTAGATAATAGTAGGCTTCTTTGACATTTATCAAATGATTGGTCAAATATAAAATAGTTAACCATTCCAAATCATATTCAAATCGTAAGTCACCCTCATCATCTGTATAATTTTCCGAATTGATGTCAAGAATTTGTAGAAATCTGCGCTTAGGCAAACACTTGTCTAAAGCTAAGAATTTTGTAAATGACGGTTTAACGTTGGTGTCGTCTTCTTCATTTCGGTCATCCTTCATTTCGTTTTCATTTTCATGAGGCACAACGGCGGCAAATTTACAATGCAAATGAGCAGCAAACCAATATTGAGGCTTCAACAAATTAAGCAAATCTTCACAAGGTCTACTGCCCAACTTGTCATTATCCATTTCTTCGCGTAAAAATGGTTTAAAACGTGCTAGCTGTTGTTTATTACCGAAATTGTAAATTCCTTTGGGCCAATCATGTGACATGCAGATATCTATTTTACCCGAAAGTTGTTTCAAGCGAAACACCTCTAACTGGCGCACATGATAAACGCTGCGTTTTGTGCTATCCGTATAGGGCGAAAACTCAAAGCGTCCACGTAAAAAATCGTGGCCTTTATATATGCCAGAAATGCCCGCAATTCTGAGACCATTAACTCTGACAACACCAGCATAACCCAAATAATAGATATTAGGGGCCACCCAGCCGCCATAAGGTAATTCTTGCAAATAATTGGATGCCTCATGATTGCCACCTATAAATATGGTCAACATAGGAGCTCTCAATTCCCCGCTATAGTATCTGCAATTAGAAATACATTTTATAATTGAAAAATTTATACAATTTATGATTATTTTGTTTAACTTACTTGTAAAATGTACAAATATCTTGATATTTTTGGGAAACGGCCATTGTTTGTAAATCTTCCATATTACGCGTGGATTGAAAATCGCCACAGCAAATCAACATATCAACCTTAATATTATCGCGTTTTTCCAATTCCTTTATTGTTTCATAGATTTTCTCGAGCTCTCCATGAGCACAACCTTCTACAGCGATTTTCATTTTTATAGTTTTTTTAATTATTATGAACTTTTTTTAAGCGTAAATAAACTAAATGCTAATAAACACGGTTTGTTTACTTGTCTTCTTCTTTTTTTACAAACTGTCAAACAAATTGTTGTGATAACACTCTCAACACCGGGTGTTTCAAAAATGTACTATTTTTCAGTTTTCCGTTATATACTCCCAGGGTTGTGTTTTTGCGTCATCCTCAGCAAATTTCCAATAATATTGGAAATTTGCTGAGCTAATTTGGAAATTTGCTGAGCTCAGCAAAAAATTTCGAATAACGGTTTTTTTTATTATATGAACTTTGCTGAGGTGGTACTGAAAAAGGCGGGGTATCTCAGCAAAATTGTCCGTAAATAAACTAAATGCTAATAAACACGGTTTGTTTACTTGTCTTCTTCGTTTTTTACAAACTGTCAAACAATTTGTTGTGATAACACTCTCAACACCGGGTGTTTAAAAAATGTATTATTTTTTAATTTTCCGTTTCCGTAATAACGTTATTTTTGTGTTTTAAAATTTGTTTTTAAAAACAATAATGAATGTTTTGCTTGTGTTTAACTAAATAGTTCTGTTGCTAAATATTAATATACAGTACAATTTATATGAAACATTTTGCTTAAATACCAGGTACAATTTTTTTAATTCTAAGAATTGTACTTTACCAGGTATAAAGAATTTAAAGTTTGTTTAACACCAATTAGCTTGTTCTAACAGGTAATACTATTGTACATGTATATTTCCAATTTAAATGCACATTATGTGTTATAAACCGTTTACTGTAATATAAAAACTAATTGATCTTTTTGGAAAACCAAATTTAAATTCTTATGTTTTGTATTTTCTCAAAATTCTAAGAATTGTAACGGCTTTGTTAAAATCCACCAGCAAGCTACTTTTTATTAAAACCCATTTAACTATCTCATTTTTAGATAAATTGACAAAATTTTTTGTTTCCGTATTAAGGGTACTAACATTTATGCATATGGGCAATTCCATACGATTGTATTTGACATTCGTACGACTTCAGAGTGGTATAGATTTTGTAAAATTAGGAGTACTTGAAAAACAATTTTGTCATTCTGTTTCATTTAAAGAATACTATATTTGCCAAAAGGAATCATCCCATTCGGAACCTTGTTTTCCAAAATATGGATTAAAATATGGCGATATCATACGTGACAAAAAACGGAATAGTTTTTAAAGTACATGTAAATATTTACGAAAATCTGCGAATTCTGTAGGTGTATCTTTTTTGTTTTAATTTCTTACACTGTGGGACATATTTTTCATTCGTAATCGGCTATGCCGAATCTTATATACCCACCATCAAACCTCGTTTGACTCTAATGAAACTTACTTATGTCGAATTTCATCTGTATACTCGTATTTTTGGGCCAGTTATAAGCGTTAAAGTAATTTTCTGACGGGGACCTTATATATGGGGGGTAGGGTCAATTATGGGTCGCTCCTCATAAATTTGGTAGACAGAATTTGTTTCGTATTAAATTTATTTGTGTGGAATTTCATCGCTACACTCATATTTTTAAACCATTAATGAGCGTTGCAGTCATTTTCTGAAGGCGACCTTATATGGGGGGTAGGGTCAATTATGAACCGATCCTCATAAAATTTTGCATAGTGATTTCGGATCATAAGAAACTTACTTATATCCGAATTTCATTGCCATATTCATATTTTTAAACAAGTTATGGCTATTAAAGCTGCTTTTCGAGGTGCCACTTGTATGGGGGCTATCCGAAAACGTGGACCGATATTGCCCATTTTCAATACCAGACAAACCTTACCTATAACAAATATTTATGTGAAATTTCAACCCTCTAGCTCTTTCCGTTCGGACTCTATCGTGCTTTCAACAGACAGACGGACAGACATGGCTAGATCGTCTTAGAATTTAATGAGGACCCAGAATATATATACTTTTGTGGGTCTATGACCAATATTTCGATGTGTTACAAACGGAATGACAAAATCAATATACCCCCATCTTTTTTGATGGTGGGTATAAAAAAATTAATATAATTTTATAATGATTTAATTTTTGAATATCGTACGTGACACATCGTATGTGACAGATTTTTCTCCTGAATTTTTTTAGGTTATAAAATATATATTTTGGAAATATATGCATACACACACTTCAACAAATAAAAAGGAGTAGGAAAGTGCAGTCGGACATGGCCGACCTATATACATGTTTAAGCAATTTATAGATAAAAATAAAAAACAGGAGTTATATGGTGACTAGGGTCAAATATGGACCTTCATAAAATTTTGGGGTGTGATTTTAATTCATATAAAACTTGTGCCAAATTCTATCATAATACTAGTGATTAGAGGTGAGTTACGGACGTTTAAGTGTTTTTCTGAAATTAAACATTGAATGGAACTAGGCTCAAATGAGGTCCAATCGTTATGAATATCGGCATAATCGTTTAGGCTTATAAACATTTTAGATCTACCGATTTTTGAAGGGATAGTATTATAATTAACAGAATTATGAGCTAAAAAGTGATATTTTCGGGTCCGTTTGTATGGGGGCGAGGTGTAAAAATAGACCGATTTCAACAATTTTCAACAGTCTTCGTCTTTGGTGCTACAAAAGATCATATACCAAATTTTGTTGAATTATCTTCAAAAAATGCAGATGTTATAAGGGTTTTATTTTTTCAGTCGTGGTTTACCTTTTCATGAAATTGCCCATATGTCAAACTAATTTTAATTAGGTCGAGAAAAATGTATATTAATAGGCCAGTTTGAAAACATTTTAATATAATGATTTATCTGTATTATCTTAAAAAATGCAGAAGTTATAGGGGTTTTATTTTTTCAGTCGTGGTTTACCTTTTCATGGAATTGCCCATATGTCAAACTAATTTTAATTAGGTCGAGAAAAATGTATATTAATAGGCCAGTTTGAAAACATTTTAATATAATGATTTATCTGTACACAGACATTATTCATTTTGAATTTTATCCGGATGTAATCATTTAATTACGAATTAAGTGGTATTAAGTGATTTTCAGAAGTATACCTTACATGGGAGCTAAGACAACCTATGGACCGATCCGGAAAAAAATTCCGTAGAATGATTTATATATACAAAATACACAGTTGTGTTGAATTTTATCCCGATAACTTTGATTGTCAATGTGCATTTAAGTAATTTTCAGAAATGGTCCTTATATGGGAGTTGTGACCAATTATCGACCGATAAGGAAAAAATTTCGTATAATGATTTATATGCCAAAAAAAAAAAAAAATTCAAGTCGAATTTTACTACAATAGATTTATTAATTAATGAAATATGTGCGTTTAGGTGATTTTCGGAAGTGGACTTAATGTATAGGAGCTATGACCTTACACAAAACATATTTGTGCCAAATTTTATCCAATTATGGGCTTATCCGGAAAAAATTTCCTAGAGTGATTCATATTTAGACTAAACATATTCATATTTAGACTAAACATATTTATTTGACAATAAAATATGAGCTTTTAAATGATTTTCGGAAGTGGGCCTTATATGGGAGCTATGACCAATAATGGATCGATCCGTAAAAAATTTGGTAGATTGATTTTTATGTACACAAAACATATTTAGCTCGAATTTTATCACAAAAGCTTTATTCATCAATGAAATATGTGCGTTTAGGTGATTTTCGGAAGTGGACCTTATATGGGAGCTATGAAAAATTGTGTACCGACCTGAGATCTACGTTGACAGTATGATTTCTGTTCATATTATATTTGCATGTACAAAATTTTGTGTTGATATTTGAGGGAGTTATTAACGATAAACTAATTTCCGGGAATATATACCATTGTATGGGGGCTATGGAAAATATCAATGAAATATATGCGTTTAGGTGATTTTCGAAAGTGGACCTTATATGGGAGCTATGTCCAATTGTGTACCGACTGAGATCTGCGTTGACAGTATGATTTCTGTTCATATTATATTTGCAAAAAATTTTGTGTTATTTGATATTTGAGGGAGTTATTAACGATAAACTAATTTCCGGGAATATATACCTTTGTATGGGGGCTATGGGAAATATTCGATCGATTGTAAATATCTTGAACAAAATAATGTGTGACAAATTTCATCGAAATATCTTTGGTAGTTTCTGAAAAACTTCAAAAGAATTATAAAAAAAAACGTAATTTTTTCGAGGTAGCCTGAAATTTATACTCATAACTTTTTACGTTGTGGACCGATTTGGCTGATTTTCAATACCAAACTGCTTAGGATAATAATAAATATTTTGGTGAATTTGGTTGATTTATTTTGTTTAGTTTTAACGTGAGCGTGTTTTACACAGACGGACATAGCTAAATCGACTCAGAATTTGATAAGGACTCAGAATATATATACTTTGTTGGGTCTTAGATGAATATTTCTTGGTGTTACACACGGAATGACAAACTTATATATACCCTCTATCACCACTGATGGTGGTTGAGGGTATAAAAACATCTTAAATATTGCATTTAAAATTCAACTAATATGGATTTCAACAAGAAAATTTATTAACTTTTAACACGATCAACTCAATTTAATAGGGCCTTACTTTCGATTGTGTGGCATGAGTGAGAATCCATGATTTATAGTCGCGTTTCTTCATCGACATTTGTTTGTGACGCGGATGTGTTGGACATATGACATAATGTCTCTGTTGGCGTACAACAATATAACAATCTTTGCAACGACGCTTTAGACGACCCTTAACCTTAAAACCAGCAACCTGATTAATCAATGAGGAGACGGGAGCGAGCAAACGTTGTAGACCGCTGACTACGGATATTGGTGATAGCACGCTGCTAGCAATTGGGTTTTGGGTTAATGACGATGTTTCCGTAATGTTTTTCGGCAGAGGTTTAACCATCATGTGAAAATTACGTGTAGTTGTGTCAGCCACAGGGGCGACCAGTTGTTTAAAGCCATTGTGAATTAATGAGGCACAAATTTTTGTGGCAAACGACATCTGGAATACAATTGATTATTATTTTCTTATATTTCTATGTTTATTTTAGTTAAAATATATGAAATTGTAAAAACCTTTTAACAATTCCACTTTGTCTTCTTCTTCAATACAGCCTTTTTAATCAGTGATGTAAATTTAGCTATTATTCGTAAAATTTTAGTGATTTTTTTGTTAAGATTTTTAGCGATTTTTTGAATAACAATTTATTTTAATAACCTAGCCCACATAGGTCTTAATCGGTTATAAATTTCTACTAATAGTTTACATAAAAATAAATTTTTAATATTATTATGATTATTATTATACTAAAAATTAAATTATGTTTTGTCTTTATTACTAGTAAATAAAAAACACCGTAGACTTTTTAAATTATTATTGGACGATCTTAGTTTATTGTAACAAAAGATACAGATTTTATTTTCTCTTATTTAAATGAATTCTTGTTTTTTTTAATCAAATTAAGAAAGTTTACAGTTGGAATATGTAGTATATATATTAAAAAACTCTAGTCAATATTAATTACTTCTCCGCCGGCTTCGGGAGCAGTAGTTCGAGAACGTTTCGACTGAGATGGACCATTTTCATCCTCAGAATCCAATACTTCTGTAACATCGTCATCTGTTGGTTTACGTTTGACGGCAACAGGTTTTTCTGGACTCTTTACTTGCAGTTTATCGGTAGCGGCAGTCACCTGTTCCGCTGTTACCTCCGATGGTTCTTTAATTTCGACCACATCATCATCGTCTTCTTCTATAACACACAAATCATCGTCATCATCCTCAATAACTTCACTAATACGCGCCTTCTTTGATGTAGAGGGCCCATCGGCCATATCATCTTTTTTACCATTTTCTTTATCATTTGCAGAAGTCGTCTCTTTTTTTGCTTCATCCTTAGGTTTAAGCTGATTTTTATCAGCAATAACTTCGAACATGGGCTCGTCACGCTCAGCATCAATATGCACGATAATTATGCTTAGTTCATAGTTCTGGAAGAAGTCATCACATTTTAGTAAGACACCATCAACTATTTCCATTTCAGACAATAGTTTGCCTTCATTGCATTCAGTTTCTCCCTCCTCCGACGAGATGACAACCACACCTTTTGCATCTACTATAACATCCGGATTGACCATATTTAAAGTTTTTATTAAAACTTCATCGCGGAATTCTTTAATATGCATACGCTTGGTATCGATACGCAAATGTATGGCCGGGTCGGCAGCACAAACATAACAATTAGGATTGGGAGCGGTAAGGAACTTTTCGGGAACTAATAACTGTTGGCGTGGATTTGGTCTTAAGCGCATATAAACGGACTTGCATTTATCCAATTCGTTTTGTAAGACCTTAAATGTTTGCAAGACCACTACACCAGCTGTGATGGCATTAGTTGTAGCAATGGCTGGTATAATATTACCTGCCATGGATTTTATTTCAAAGCGTGATTTACGACCAATTTCAAAGATATATCCTCTTATATTAGCACAAGCAGCAACAAAATCCATAGCTGGCTGATCATCTTTGTCCCATACTAAAGAATCCCCTTCTTCTACTTTTTCGAGATTTGCTTTCAATTTCTTTAAACAGTCCGCGAAAACACCGGCACATTCAGCTAAAGACCAAGTTTTGTGATATTGACGCATATAGGCATCATCTTCCTTTTCCGATTCACCTTTTTTCAACAAAATGCTATCCCATTTGATGGGTGTGGGAGGTTTACGGGTTTTCCAGAGATTGGACATCGACAAAAGGTATTTAATATCATCATAAAAGAATTTATTGAAAAGTGTTTCAGCATCATAATTGCTGTCTTTAGCCCATTGACGAGTATTTACACGTACCACATTACCATCCTTTGGTACTGTAGTTTCTTTATCATCAGCAGATTTCATTTCTTTATCTCCGCCGGCATTATCATCAGCAGCAGTTTTTTCTTCTGTACCCTCAGCTTGTGCTTCGGGATCAGCAACATCAGGGGATATATCCTCATCATCGACTGTTTCGCCAAAAAGTTGACTGGAAAAGTATTTTTGAATTTGCATACGTAATGAGATAAGTAAGCTTTTTATTCAATCTATATATCTATCTATCTAGCTTTTTATTCAATCTATCTATCTATCTATCTATCTATCTATCTATCTATCTATCTATCTATCTATCTATCTATCTATCTATCTATCTATCCATCCTTATAGAACATTACAGACCAAATTTAAGCCCAAGAATTTGGATCAATTCGCCACAAATAAAACTTACTTGAATAAATGTTTAGCCCACACAATGCAATGTATTGGCTCCGATGGTGTGTTACGTATAGTACAACCAGGAAAACTCTTTTGGGCCGCCTTCGGGGTACACTCATAGCACTGAGTTAAGCCCTTCTTTATCAATTCCACTTGACCATTATAGCCGGCTGTGCCACTTTCAATCAGAGGCACTTCTGCATTTAGACACATACGATTAACATGATTACGAGCGGCACGATTGTCTAAAGCATTAAGGACAACATCGAATTTCTTGAAGAAATTAACGCCATAGTCAGTTCTAAGGGAAACATATTCATTGGAATTATAGGAAGTATTTCTTAAATTATTAACTCTTAAAGTAGACTTACGCCATAATACTATCGTGATATGCCTTAATTTTTACATCCGGATTAAATTGTAAAGCACTTTCGCGAGCCACCTGTGCTTTGGATTTACCCACATGCTCGCGATGGAATAAAAATTGACGATTCAAATTACTCAAGTCAATGGTATCCAAATCAATCTGGGAAAAAAGCAAATGTTTATGGAATATTTTAAATTACTGTAATCTTATTAGATTCAATGTAGTTCCACTAACAATTTCGATTTCTGGAAAACCTGACAATACTAAATTCTTTAAAATTTCACAACCAATACCGCCAGCTCCGACCACCAACAGTTTGGAAGATTTAATTTTCTCCTGTAAAGTAGTGGGGAAAACACCATCTAGAGAAGCCGCCATTATCTTTAGTTATTTACACTTTCTACAAAATAAATTAATTATTAGTGTTTTATTTAAAAATATTTCAAACAAAATTACCTTGTTTTTGCAAAAAAATATGGAAAAAATAGACGCCGGTTTATTTAATATAGTGTTGACAAGTCAATGACTACTAAGTAGTCGATAGCTATATATAGCGGTGTAACCAGAGCCTTATAAAAAATACTGTTGTAACAAAGGTATTTATAAAGTGATGACTGTACTCTTTGTATGCATAACAAATACATATCTTTTTTGTTACTTTTACGAGTCCAATCTTGGCATACTTAACCATTTTTAAGGCACCAGGGCAGATCAAACGCACAATTTCCGAATTTGTTAACGGGTATCGTAAATTTTTCTTATTTGAAATTTATGAAAAGTCGACTTTGTGAAATACAAGTACAACTTTTTGCAAAATGAGTCACTAGAATAAGTGGTACTTTTTGTAGCTGCAAATTGTACACCATAAAAAGTACAATTGTAACCACTAGTCCATTCCTGTTGTTTTATTTACATTTTTCAATAAATAAATGTTAATACAGTAAAATGGATTGTGCACCTTTAAATTTGGTAATTATTTTTATTTAATTTAAAACTAAAAAAGTAGTAATTATTTATAACAAAATACGCAGGCCCATTTCCACGAAAGAAGAGCTGATAAGTTAATCAAAAGACATCGTTACGAGGAGGCTTTTAAGGCAATAGAAACATCACTTTTGTATTTAGATGACGCATATAAAAACGTAAAGATACCCAAAGCCCTGGAAGTATTGAATACGCAAAAATGGGACTATGAACGTAAATTGAAACAAATTCAAATGCGTAAAATACAATATGAAAGAATGAAATCAAAAGAAATTGTTCCATCGGTGCAAATTGAAGTGGCCCCCAATAATAGTAATAATTTGAAAACAGATATTGTGAATGCACAATCGATTGCCAGGTCTATAGATAAAACAATTAAAGAGTTCAATGATAAATATGGTAGTACGTTGATGGAAAATATACAGCGCATGGAAACGCAGACAGTAAAGGAAAACAATGATGGCAACAAAATGACACAAGAGCAAATAGCTAAACTTTCCATCGATAATACCAAAGAAATGTTAGCGGAAAACTTGGAAACCAACTTAAGACGTTTAAGCTTAATGGACAATCATTTGCTAAGCACAGATGATGATTTGCCCTCTTTAGCTCCTTTAGAATTGCCATCTTTTGATTATAGCGCTTTTGATGTAGCCTCAACTAGTGGTTTAGTGGAAAATTTTCAAAAGTAATAAGCAAAATTTAAATTTTTTATTTGTGATCTCTCTGTTTAATATATGTATATAATATGTAAGTATAAAATTAAAATAAAATCAAAATTAGTTTTAAAAACTATTTCTTCAATAAATCCTGTAATAATTCTTCCATATCAGTTTCAGTTTCCACCTCCTTTAAAAGCAATAAAACTTGCGCCTCCATTTCACATAATAGCTCAGGTTTTTTATAAGTTATTATTAAAGTATTGTACTGATGATGTACAGATATATTTGCCTGAGTTGGTACTAAGCCACAACGATCTAAATCCTGTAAAGGTATTACTTTGTAATATTTTTTATTAGTGGTTTTCACTATTATGGCTCTTTTTTCCGCGTCCGCTTGGACTTGATACACCTCTATGCTATAGGGTAGATTTCTAATGCGCCATTCGATATTTTTCTTTGTTATACGTTTCGTTAATATTGGTTCCGTATTACTGATTTTAACGGTAAAACTACCATCTTCGTTGCGTAAATCACTAGTGTCGTTCACTGCGGCCAATTGTCGAGGATCTTCGCCCAATTCAACTTCCCATTCGGGCTCACCCATTAGTTGTTTACTTTTGCGCCAGGCTCTCTTTTGTACTACACCCGTATCTAAACTGTATTCCTCAGCCATTTGTTGACCATCGGGGAATTTGTAGAAAATTTTGCGGCAACGACCGCTAATCATGGAATTCTTTTCGGCACTTTTTAAATAATTCAACCAATTTTCGTAGGACATTTTGAAATATAGATATTTTATTGTGCTTACTTTGTATTTATTTCAGTGGGAAGAGAATGAAATTGAAAAATTCAAAATTTTATTTTTTCCGATTTTGTTTATAAATAAAAAACAAGCATGTTACATTGTTGTTGTTCTGGTAACAGTGTGGTTAGTGTTGCCACATTATTTTTAATTTAGCTTCAAAAGAATCAATGCCATCGGCTTTAAAGAAATTGGGTGCCTCTGTTGTTTAGTATTCTAGTCCGGAGGTCGCATGTTGAACCTCTCCAGAGGGTTGAAGCAAATATACGTTCGCCTTGGTCAATTAGGTATTAGAGTTCTAAAAATCGTCTTTTTGTAGTATATAGCAAGGTTTGCAACCTATCCGAAACATATTTCGGAAACGGATTGTAGCGGTAACGGTTGTATATTAAAATGGTTTCTTTTAGCATTCTGACATTTTTTTCATTTTTGGAATTTTTAATAGAACAACGGTAATGGTATTTCGGCTTTTTTGGTATAGATATTTTATACTTATTTCGGTATTGGTATTTTAGCGGCAATGCTAGTAGTGCTGAAAAGACATTTTTTAGTGGCAACGATAGCATAACGATAACGGTTGACAACCATGGTATATAGACATAAGTCGATTGCTACTGCCAATGAATTAAATTCGAAGTCGATATTTTTTAAATTATAAAAAATACTGCTGATCTTTAATTTAATTAATTCATTTTAAGTTTTAAAGAAAGTTTATTAATTTTTAACAATTATCTAATCGCTTACCCATGCACTAAAACATAACGTTAGATAATTTGTTGTATTTGAAAACAAAAACAACAAAAAAAGCTTTAAACAAAAAATGATAACAAACGACTCTATAATTTACCGTTTCAACAAAATACAATACAAAGGTTAAATAATTTAGTTTGTGTGCTCAGCTTAGTACGATTAAATACCTCAGCTAGTAAATAATACATTCAGTGAAAACCTTTTTACAATACTAAACATGAGTTTTGTTTGGACTTTAATTGATGCTTTCCTATTTACGGAAATCGTTATTGTCTTGTTATTAGTATTACCTGTGGCTAGTGCAACAAGATGGAATCGTTTCTTCAAATCCAAATTCTTAGCCATGTTGGCACAACAGGCTCAAATATATATTTTCATTTTAATTGGTGTTCTAGTCCTATTTCTATTGGAGGCCATACGTGAAATGACAAAATTCTCCAAACAGGAACTGGGCGAGGAGGCTCAGTTGGATATGAAAATGCAACACAGTATGCGTTTGTTTAGAGCACAACGTAATTTCTACATATCCGGATTTGCTATTTTCCTGGTTTTGGTTATAAAACGTTTAGTAA
The DNA here is from genome assembly GCF_015586225.1 of Lucilia sericata. Lineage (NCBI taxonomy): Eukaryota > Metazoa > Arthropoda > Insecta > Diptera > Calliphoridae > Lucilia > Lucilia sericata. Next base: position 111,714 of record NW_023994766.1, read on the forward strand.
GTTTGATTTCCCAACAAGCCCAACTGTTGGCACAAAGTGAAGCCTCTTTGAAACAAGCCCAATCAGCTTCGACAGCTGTACGCAATATTATGAGTGAAAATACAAAAGTTGAAAAGGCCAAGGAGGCCGTGGAAGATAAAAATGTTAAAGAGGTAAGTGGAAAATAAAAGACGAAAATTAATTATAAAATATTTAAATGCCAACAACAAATAGGTTAAAAATTAATTACCAAAGAAATAACAACATGAAATTTTATTTCAAAAACAACAACAAATCTCATGCTGCCAGTATTGCTAATTGTTCAAAAAAAATCTTTTACTGTTCACACAAAAACGTTATTGTTCGAACTGAAGGCCTGCATAACACAACAATTTGTTTTTTTTTTTTTTTTTTGGTTCTGCTGATGGTTGGCGAGTAGATACTCAAATTGCCAGGTTGTCACACTGTAAGAAATTCATAGCTCAATTTTAGCTTCATCTATAAACGATATTAACAGTTTGAAAATTTCAAGATTCCTGGTCTTGAGCAATACTTGCAAATTGCCATAAGATTTGAAGATGGAAAATTTATTCCTAATGTTGTCAAATTTTGAACATTCAAAAATCAAATGTTGAGGAGTCCTATCAACATTACAGATCGAACATGTGTAGCCGTTGTCCGAGTATTTACCGTCATATACATGACCAGATAGTAATCTATTCATAGTCTTTATGTCCTTAGGACACCAATCACATTTCGAATACCACGGTTTTTCCAGAATAGATGGAAAAATTTCAGCAAAAAGTTTACCAGTACCATTGGACATGTCCGAAAATCTTTCGTTCCATTTATTGCGCAGGGTGTTGCGGATTTCCCGTAGCGCCTCCTGAGGGGTGAGATCAACAGCTATTACATCACCAGTGTCCACTGCCATTTTGGCTATTTCGTCAGCCATTTCATTTATTCTTATGCCCACATGACTAGGGATCCAAATCATATGGAATTGCTCGATATAAGATTGGTCAAGTTTGTTGTGAAAAATTGCAGCACAATAATTATCAATCGTATTGGAATTTAAAAGTCGACACGCTGACATACTGTCCGTGAAGATTGCCACCTTTCTAACATCATTTTGTATTGCGATTTCAGTGGCCTTGATGATGGCCCATAATTCACCAAATAAACTGGAAGTCGGATGATCAATTTTAAAATAGAACTTGTTGCCCGAGTGGATCTCAAAAACTCCACAACCAGTTGCATTATCGCCAATGGAGGCATCAGTAGCATATATTTTGAATCCATTGTTTTCATATTCGCGTAGCTTGTAATTGGCCAAGGCCCTGCTCTGCTCTGTTGGAATATTATCCTTCCGATCCGGGAGTAGATTTGTATAAGCAGTAAAACCGTTATTCTTTTCACATTTACAGCCTGTGTTAACTCGATCAAAAATAGATTTAAACTCATAATAAACATTGCTGTAGCTCGATTTGACCTTAGGATGATCAGTGATCAGTTCATATGTGGGATTCTCCTGTACCTTGAGTTTCATTATTTCCCTCGCAGTCAAATAAATACTTCTCTCGGAAGGAGGAAGTTCATCAGCCAGTGCATAAATTACCTGAATCGGTGTAGATCTTTTCAGTCCAAGACATCTTCTAAGAATTTTATTTTGAAATGTTGTTATTTTGCGATTGATTGAATTCGGTGTGTGAGCAGCAGTAGTCCTGGAATATTCCACTTTGGACCGAACGAAACTTTTGTATAAATTCAAAGCAACCTTAGGCGATAAACCACTTTTTATGGTGGTTAATTTACTTATCAAGCCAATACCACTTTTGGATTCAGATAAAACTCGATCATAGTGTTCTCCAACAGTGAGTGACGCATTAATAGTTCTGCCAAGCAACTTAATCTTCTTAACCTGTTCAATTTCCTTGTTGTCAATTTTGATCTGAATTTTCTTTATGCTTCCTTTGGCAAGGTACATAGTCCTTGTCTTGTCCGGATTAAACGATAGGTTCAGGGATTTGCAGATTTTCATAAACTGACCTATTTTGGACCTTAAATTTTCGACAGCCAAATCAAAATCTTTATCAAATGATACAATCGTAAAGTCATCAGCAAATTGATACAATAAGGTATTGTCATCTTGAATTTCATGTAACCTTCTTGTGTACAAGTTGAAAAGCACTGGAGATAAGCAACTTCCTTGTGGAAGCCCATTGTCAACCGTAATAGTTTTGTCGCCCAATTTCAGAGTACGTTTCGATAAGAAATTCGTAATCCATTCCACATATATTTCAGGGATTTGAAGGCTGTTTAAAATTTTTATCAAAATAGAGATGCTCACGCAGTTATAAGCATTGCTTATATCAAGGACTAGAATAGTGACCTTAAAGCCCTTATGCTTCAGTGTTGCAGCATTGTGTAAGAAGTCATTTAAACACATGGACGATGATTTTCCTTTTCTGTAGGCAAAGCTTCCTTCAGGAATAATGGAGTTGTCGTTGATGAATTCAGTCATCCTCTCCTTAATCATCATGTTGACAATTTTGAGTAATACAGATATCAAAGCAATTGGACGGAAATTTTCATAGTTCGACAAGTCCTTGTCCTTTTTCGGTATTGGTACTATCTTAATCGTCCTCCACTTTTCGCTAACGTTAGATTCCAAAAAAGCATCGTTCAAGGCAGTTAAAAGGGAGCATTTAGCATAGTCCGGAAGCGCACGGATCATATCATATGTGATTTTATCCACTCCACCAGCAGACTTATGAGTTTTGTTGTGTAGAACATGCTGAAGTTCCTCAAAAGTAAACGCAGGGTTACCATCATCCCATGCACGAGTAATGTTGACATCCGGTATCACATGGGTACAGTTAGAAGAATCATCTACAGGAACTTGCTCCTTTAAAAATTGTAAGTAAAGTTGGTTGTTGTCGCTATTCCAAGGGGATGAGATACGCGTGTTGCCACCATTAATACTACCAACAAAGCGCCAGGCTTCCCTAGAGTTAGGATGTTCATTCAGTTTTCGAATTTGTTCCTCATAGGATTTCCTTTTCGCAGTAATAACAGCCTCCTTCCAAACCGATATTGCAGACGTAGCCTCATTAAAGTTGTCCACTGTCGGGTATTTGTCACATTTTTTACGAGCTGCAAGCTGAAGTCGAAATAATTTCACCAATTCATTATTCCACCAAGCCTTAGGTGTTCTTCTGTCCTTCATTTCATAAGTGGCATGTTTTATTTCATATGCAAATACTGATTCAATTTCATTCATATTGGGGTCAAAATTCACCTCCTTTAGCAACAATTTGTTAAAAAAAAAAAAAAAAAAAAAAAAAAAAAAAAAAAAAAAAAAAAAAAAAAAAAAATGTCGTGTGCGTCATCATTGTCTTCTGCAGCTCTTTAGTTCGTACTAACTATCGAACTTTTTTAGAAAACGCCGAAGTCGACTATTTAGTCAACAATAAACAACTCTCTTGCAAGAAGTCAGAATAAGTAGGATATAGTAGGCATACTGCCAAAGTCCATATACATATAGAAAATTAAATGAATTCGTTCTATTTTTCTAAATTTGCCGACGACACTAACTTATAATTAATACATATTAATATAAACTACATATAAAAAATTATATAATTTCTCCTTTGACCCCTTATTAAATTTGACTTGTTCTACGATATGTGAAAGCGATTTTAATTATAAAATCGATAAATTCTGTTGGCATCACTTGAATGAGAAAGCTTTTATTTGTAATATAAACAATGCTAGAACGAGACAAATATATACAAAATTTACCGGTTTTCTCTAAATTGTATATCTTTATTTCGTTCACTCTAGTCGTGACTAATAGACGAACAAAGGTGAAGTAGCAACAAGAGGTAATTAATTTTTTTTCCTAAAAAAAGCTTAAGTACGTGGATCTCAAAATATTTCATCAGTTTGATGATGAGAAAATAAAAACGCAACGAAAATAAAGTCAGCCAAGTTAAAAAGTTAATAACTATATAAAGTAAGAATTACTCATACATTTTTTTATGTTTTATTAAAATTAATAACAAGACGTGTTAAAAACTGCTTAAATTGAAAATAATTTACTTTTAAATTAGTTTTACCGTGCTTTCTTGGAGGCAGTCAAGTGGAAATAGCCAACGAAAAACAGAACACTATAAAAAATCTATTTTAAGATCATAAATACACAATAGAAGTACCATAAACGAACAAAAATGAGTCTTGTCTGGACTTTGATTGCTGGCTTTCTGTATGCCGAAATAGCTTTAGTTCTATTATTGGTTTTACCAATTGCCAGTCCCTATAAATGGAATCGTTTCTTCAAATCAAAATTTCTGGCCATGTTGGCCCAACAGGCTCATCTATACTTTTTCCTTATCATGGGCGTCTTAGTGTTATTCCTTTTGGATGCCATACGTGAAATGCGTAAATACTCTCACCACGACCATACTTCCGATGTCCATCTAAATGTGGAAATGCAGCACAGTATGCGCCTGTTCCGTGCTCAGCGTAACTTCTATATTTCGGGCTTTGCTATCTTCTTGGTATTAGTTATTCGTCGTCTGGTAACTTTAATCTCGGCACAAGCCAATCTTTTGGCACAGAGTGAAGCCTCTTTGAAACAAGCTCAATCGGCTTCGGCTGCCGTAAAATCATTGATGGCAGAAAAAACTACAGAGAAAGCTAAAGAAGCAACTGAAGATAGTACTTTGGGCGAGGTATGTTTTTTAAAAATTTTAAAAACTAGAAAATGCAACAATATGGTTGTCTATACATTTTTTACTTTTACTTATTTGCGAGTTGAATGTGTGAATATATTTAAAGGTTTTTTTTGTTTGTTTTTGGCATTTAAATAGGTTAAATAGAATTTTTGTCCCTCCTCTTATTATTAGCAAATAAGGGGAGATAAACATTATTTTTGATATATTTTTACATTTAAGATATAAAATAGGTATATATGGCTGTAATACGCTTTATTACATAAAAAATATTGGTGCACCTACATACATATGTATGTATGTATATTGATTTTATCATTCAGTTCCGTTCCTCCGCCCGCAAGTCAGTTTAAAGGGAAATAATTTCCCCAACAAAAAATAAACTTAAACTGAATAAGAACAGAACTAGCATTGAACTAGAACTGAACTCGAACTGAATTAGAACTGAACTAGAACTGAACTAAAACTAGATTCAACTAGAACTAAACTGAACTAAAACTAAATGAACTTAACAAGAAATTAATTTAAACTGAATATGAACTTGACTAGAACTGGACTAGAACTGAATTCAACGAGAACTAAACTGAATTACAACTGAACTAGAACTGAACTACAACTAAACTAGAACAGAACAAATGAACTTAACAAAAAATAAATTAAACTGAATACGAACTTGACTAGAAATGAACTAGTATTGAACTAGAAATGAACTAGAACTGAACTAGAAATGAACTAGAACTGAACTAGAACTGAACTAGAACTGAACTAGAACTGAACTAGAACTGAACTAGAACTGAACTAGAACTGAACTAGAACTGAACTAGAACTGAACTAGAACTGAACTAGAACTGAACTAGAACTGAACTAGAACTGAACTAGAAATGAACTAGAACTGAACTAGAACTGAACTAGAACTGAACTAGAACTGAACTAGAACTGAACTAGAACTGAACTAGAACTGAACTAGAACTGAACTAGAACTGAACTAGAACTGAACTAGACTAGAACTAGAACTGAACTAGAATGACTAGAACTGAACTTGAACTGAACTACAACTAAACTAGATTTGAACTAAATGAACTTAACAAAAAATTAACTTAAACTGAATATGAACTTGACTAGAACTGAACTCGAACTGGACTAGAACTGAATTCAACTAGAACTAAACTGAATTACAACTGAACTAGAACTGAACTACAACAAAACTAGAACTGAACTAGAATTGAACTAGAACTGAACTAGAACTGAACTAGAACTGAACTAGAACTGAACTAGAACTGAACTAGAACTGAACTAGAACTGAACTAGAACTGAACTAGAACTGAACTAGAACTGAACTAGAACTGAACTAGAACTGAACTAGAACTGAACTAGAACTGAACTAGAACTGAACTAGAACTGAACTAGAACTGAACTAGAACTGAACTAGAACTGAACTAGAACTGAACTAGAACTGAACTAGAACTGAACTAGAACTGAACTAGAACTAGAACTGAACTAGAACTAACTGAACTGAACTAGAACTGAACTAGAACTGAACTAGAACTGAACTAGAACTGAACTAGAACTGAACTAGAAATGAACTAGAACTGAACTAGAACTGAACTAGTACAGAACTAGAACTAAACTAGAACTGAACTTGAACTGAACTAGAAATGAACTAGAACTGAGCTGAAAAGACGTCTGTAGAACCATCAAAGAATATAAGTGATATATACTTAATTTCTGGGGAAAAGAGTTTTCTATTGTTAGCTTATCAAAGACATTTTAAACTATGGGCTAATTAATTTCCCAGGTATTTTTGAGACTATAAAAACGGAACATTTATATGTTAAAGTTTGTTGGTTTGATTCTCATATCATTTTCTTTAGAATGATATGAGAAATTTATCTCAAATAAATTTATTTGGGAAATGACAAAGAACTAAAAATATAATATTAATTAATTTTATTTCAAAATGATTAGGCAAACAAGTCTTCTTTCTAAAATACTGAACACAAATTTCAGTAAATGACCTTGCATAAAAAATCCAATAATGGAACAACTTCAGGAAATCAATTTCAAATTGTAAATTAAACATATAAACGATATAAATATGTAATGTTGACCAAACATTTTTAATTTTCACATTTACTTAACTTATGCTAAGTATTGTGAGTATTCCAGAAGAAATTATATACATATGTATGTATGTGCATATACTTGTGTGGTTGACACCGAAATTCTCGCTTTGTGTCATTCACATGAACTAAATATATTCACACATTCCCCAACATTAATTTATTTTTATTTTATTATTCTAATGTTTTTTGTTGTTGCTGCCTAAAATAAAACGAGTTCTTGTACATAGTTCGATTAGAAAAGCTGCTATACAAAATACTTTATTGTTTTTTTGAAGAAAAAAACGTTTTTATTTGTTTATATTGCATGGATGGTTGGTTTGTTGTTTTGAATGTTAATAAAAAACATGCATAGTTTTCTTAAGTTTTATTTTACCTATAATTTGAAAATTTTTTAATACTCATTTCAACAGCTTTCCAGTTTAAGGAGACGTGTACAAGGACTCAATGCAAGTTTATCACAGCCAATGTTAAAACACAAATATACATAAATTTCGAACATTAAAAGAAGGAACACGTAAAAAACATTACAAAAGACCCCACCCCCCAACCAAATCCTCCAACTTCATTTTTCCTTTTAAAAAGCTAAACTATAAGTTATACTTTTAAAACATATTTTCTTAAGTTTTACTGCAGTATTGTTTACATGAATACACGAAAAACGAACGAACGAATTTGCAAATTAAATTATAACTAAAAAATTTTTTATTATTATTATTATTGTATACAATAGATTTCACAATTGAAAGAACGCATCCATGAACTAACCTCTGAACTTAATCGTGAAAAGAAGGATAAAGAAGCCTTGAAATCGCAAGCCGAAAGTTTGAATAAGGAATATGATCGCCTAACTGAAGAGTTCAGCAAATTGCAAAAGAAAATTACCATCAGTGGTGCAACTGAGGGTGGTAAAGGCAATTCTAAGGATGATTAATTTTATCAACTGCATTGTTTACTAACAAAAATAAATATATATGTATGTATACACATAGTGTATTTAAAGTATAATTAAAATCATTAATAAGACTCTTCTAAAATGTATAAATATTAAGTGGCTTTAAAGAAAAATTATTGCCTTTAAGAAAAACAAACAAGAAAGAAATTCTAAATTACTCTTCTCATTAATTTATCTTTAAATGAAATGAATTTTTTTTTTTTGCCTTTAAATGTTGGGTGTGTTATTGTTTTCATTATTTCTTTACTATTTATAAATACATTTAAGAATTACACTTTTTTTTTATAATTACGAAATTAAAATAAAGGAAATACTTATTCAAAAATAAAAATCGTGATTTTTGGACATTCGAGACAGACTTGGATAATTTTGTAACTTATATCAACCATAAGTTTTTATCAGCAAAGTGTAACAAATGAAACATTATCTTAACGTATGGTTACTGCATTTTTGTCTTATTGTTTCCAGCTATTGGAATAGTTCAATCATTTGGTAGTTACTTTTTGATGACATTAAAACCGTACACACGAGAATTATTTTAAAAATAATAACATGTTTTAGAATCCACAAATCATTTTTAACTCAAAATTACTTTTTTTTACTTTAAACACTTCGTTAATAAACGATATTTTTAAAAGTTGCGAAAATTATTAATGTATTGACAACTTATGTTGAATATCATCATCATGGTGATGGGTATGAAAATAAAATAATATTAAATATTAGCAATAAATATTTTTTAGCTGGATGTGTACACACACGTATACTATATGTTTATTTGTATCTCATTAATTATACCCTACACCACTTTTGTTATGGGGTTTGTGCTGATGTTTGTAACGCACAATAATCACCCCTATTCTGCATTTCAATTCGAATCGAAATTTTCTCCGTTTGGCAACTTTGGTATTCTGCATTTCGATTCGAACCCCTGAATAGGGCTTGTAAACCTTTTAATCGAACTACAGGTCGCAGTTTTGAAGATAATTCAATGAAATTTGACTAGGGTGATCGATTATTCGACATTTTCCAAAAACCGGTTTTCGAATAGTTCGAATAGTTGACATTTAAAAAAAACCGGTTGATATTTTTCAAATTCAGAAAAAACCGGTTAACCGGTTTTTCATTATAAATTAAAAAATATATTTTAATATGAAAAACTTAATGTTTATGTTTAAATTTGATTAATAAAACATGGACCGAAATGATTTTTAACAGTTTAAAAGATTATAACTTTAGATCTAGTCGTCTGATTTACATTATTTCTTTAATATAAAAAAAACTGGAAAAAAAGTGGGAAACTTCTGTTAAACATAAGGTACTATGTAATCTTATTTTAAAAGCCCTGTTTAGGAAATTTGCATAGGCATTCCAACACTTCCATAAAATTTCAGACGTAAATTAATTGGAATATAATCTTAAGATTGATAAAATTTTATCAAACAGTTATCAATTTTGCAAATAAATTTTTTAATTAATTAGGAAAATCAAAAAAGTTTAACCAAAGGAGCTTTAGAAAAATATACGCTAGTTCCTCGACTCGAATATTTTTAAAATTTAGACGGACTGTATTATTATTTACTTAAAAATTTCATTTAAATAATCTTTGAATACAAAGCAAATAAAAGTATTCGAAACCGGTTTTTAAAAAGTGAAAAAACCGGGTTATTCGATATTCGAAAAATCAACATTAAGAAAAAACCGACACTGGTAAAGCAGAAAAAACCGGTTTTAAAACCGGTTGAAAAATCGATTCGATCACCCTAAATTTGACACATGATCTTCTATGGTACCGGAGACGAAGTCTATTGAAAATGGTTAACATCGGGCCATTATTTCACCTAGCCCCCATACAACTGAACCCGGCGAATAGTGCTTTTAAGTTATTAATTATGTTTAATATACTCGTATCTCGACAAAAAGCTGCCAAATCAAGTTCTATACTATCCTTCATGAATTTTATAATTATAGGGTCTCATTTGACCATAACCCCTATACAAAGCCCCCTTCAAAATTTGACTTAAATGTTCACAATTTTATTCAGCAATAAATGGCTTAAGTATATCTGAGGCAAGGTACTACAATTCATCTTAAATGCTTTATTATGAAAACTAAATCACATTTTATTTTTGTAGCAGGTGTAGGGTATTATATGGTCGGCCTCGACCGACTATAATTTCTTACTTGTTTTTTATATTTAACACTTGTCACGTCATATGTATATATGTATACATACATATGTATGTATATATATAAAAAGATCTACCCAGCAGTTCGACAAAGAGTCAATGCATACGAAAAAGACAGTAATTTCCACTAATAGTTAACCACCTGGATGTTCGTAATTCGTATGTTTTGGGTCATTCGTCACGAATGTACCCTTTGTAATCGAGAATGAATACAGTCGTCACTTTAGTGTCCTCTTTGTAAGCGGGAGCGGAGACAGTCGTCTTTTTACTGTCCTCAAGTAACCTAGAGATTATACTCTTAAAAGTTGTTTTTTTTTTTGTACTTCCGAAAGACAATCGTCACTTTAGTGTCCCCTTTGTAAGCGAGAGCGGAGGCAATCGTCTCTTTACTGTCTCTTTGTAGGGTGTAGAGTGACGATTGACTTCCTCGTAGGACAAGCCCATGTTAAAATGGTTGGTCACCTGGGTAGTCAGGTGGCTAGGGGCCACCACAAGTGGTAGGTTAAGTGGTCAGTTCGGGACTGTCCCGTCGAACTGCTGGGTATAGACATTGTACTTAAAGACTTCAGTAAGTGTAAACATTTATGATGTGGCTTTTTTAAACTACCACTATAAAATGACGTATTTATGTGTTAGGTGGTGATTCATTTATATGTTGAAAAAAAAAAAAAAAATAGCAAAATATAAAAATATTGTTTTAAATCTTCATATACTTATTTTTTAAAGATCAACAAATTATATGAAATAACCTTTGATTGAAGAATATAGACCAGACTATACATTGGACTTGTGACTAGACTACAGACTAGACTTTTTGACAGACTGTAGACTAAGCTATAGATTAGGCAATAGACTGGACTATAATCTATAGTCAAGACTAGATTATACACTAGTCTATAGACTGGACTATACACTAGCATTGTTAATCCGGCTTTAAACTTTATGCCGTTTCATCATTTTTTAGGGTATAGATTTTTTTTGCCATGTCAACTTCAAATATTTATGATTTATTACTTGTTATACTGTGCAATTAATTACAACTTACGAAACATTTTAACGGAGGTGCTCATTACTATTAGGATATTTTTTTTTTTCTAATTATTAGTTACATTTTAGCAGTATGTACAGCAACATTAATTACCGAAGTTCAAACATCCTTTACAGGATAACATTACGGCCAATACGTTTGTTAATGTTTATGATCGGAGCTCTGCCTTATGAGTTTCAACATGAGCAAAAATGTTCATGGCTTGTATTTATTTGGCGACTTATACACTTTACATTCGTCGCTATCTTCTTGGTATGGATTTCAATTTTACGTTTTTTAAGTTTTCACGAAGTTTTGTACAAAGAAAATGATATGTTTTCAATTAGCATGGATATGTTAAGCTATTCCTCTTTAATCATTGTACATATGGTAATATATTGGGAGAATACATGGAAAGCCTGGCAATATAAGGAAATCTTTGATAATTTTGAATTATTACGTACAAAATTTAAATGTGAATTTCAAAGATCTATAGATATGGGTCGTATACGTTTATATGCTGTTCTTTTGTATACCCTACTGGCGGTATATATGATTATTGTATTGTTTATTATATTTATACGTTATATAAAATCATTAAATGGGTTTCGTTTAATACTTCTACAGTATGGTGACACAATACTTAAATTGAAATTAATCGAATTCTCTATATTCGTTGTAATAGTTATGGCTTTTGAAATGGAATTGAATTGTTATCTTGAACACTATATTAAGGAAATACGAAGATGTCAATTTTCCGATTGGCCTGTAAAGCGAGAACTCTTCGAACAAATATATATCTTACAAGATTTGCATAATATTCTAATAGTGAATGTTCGTTATATTGAGGAATATTGTTGCTGGAGTTTACCCGGTTTATTTTTGAAAATGTTTTTCGAATTTACCATAACAGCATATTGGATCTATTTCAGTTACGATTTTAATATACCTGCAATATTTCAGTCGTGTAAGTTTATTTTTTTTTTCGAAATATTATTCTAACTTTAATCTATTAATTTTGAAATTACAGATGGTTATAGTGTAAATACTTTAAATTTGATTATATTATTTGTTATTTGTAGCATTGGCTCGAAATGTGAAATGCTGGTAAGTTAAAATTTAAAAATATTCATGAAAATATCGAATTTTTATTTAAAAAAATCGATTTGCCCAAAACTCAAGGCTAGATTCGAAAGAAACCACTCTCGAAATCCAATCTATTTAAGATACAAATTCGAATATTTTCATTTTCTTATCTAGTTTAGTAATATACTTCTATTATTCCCTTCACCATATATATTTTGGATCCTTATAGTAGAGGAGTTTTCTGAAGACCCCATATATCTTCAGGATGCTTCAATAATTCTGTCAGACATGCTACCGCAATTTAAAATCAGCAAAATCGGTCAATAAATAATAGAGATATGATCATGTGGTGTCCTGATTGAATGAAAATATTTAAAAATTGACTTTCTGGTACTTTTTCGTTTTCCACTAGTATTTTTTATACCCTACACCACTTTAGTGGGGAGGGTATATTGGATTTGTGCTGATATTTGTAACATATAAAAATATTCGTCCTAGACCCAACTTAAAGTATACCAATCGGCTTAGAATCGTTTTCTGAGTCGATTAAGCTATGTCCATCCGTCCGTCTGGCTGGCTGTCCATGTAAACCTTGTGCGCAAGCTACAGGTCGCAATTTTCAAGATAATTGGATGAAATTTGGCACGCACGTTTTATTTGACCCAAGGACGAAGCCTATTGAAAATGGTTAAAATCGGTCCATTATTTCAGCACAGAACCGCCCGAAAAGGGCTTCTGAGCTCATAATTATGTTAAATATACAGATATATCGATAAAATACGGCACAACTAAGTTTTATAGAAGTCTTGATAACCCTGCCAAATTTCATAAAGATCGGGCCCCATTTGACCCTAGCTCCCATACAAAGTCCCCTTCAGAAAATTACTTGAATGTCCCAAATTAACTTATAAACACAAATATCGCGATGAAATTCAGCACAATAAAATATTATGTAAATATAAATATATTCACAAAATTTTATCGGGCTTGGTCCATATTTGCCCCTAGCCCCCATATAAAGCCTCTTTCAGAAAATTAGTTTTTCATCCATAAATTGCTTAAATGTATCGGAACAAGGGAATATTGAAGATAAATGCGATATTATGAAAAATAAATCACATTTAATATTCATAACTGGTGTAGGGTATCATATGGTCGGCCACGCCCGACTATACTTTCTTGTTTTTTTTTTTTTTTTTTTTTTGTAATAAAAGAGGTATTGGTTGGTTTTGTTAAACGCACTATGGTGAAGGGTATATAAGATTCGTCACAGCCGAATATGTATAGAACTCCAACTAACTTCTACTATGTTATTGTTTAAGGATAAACAATTGACTAATATGTTACATATGATCAAATACGAACGCTATGATCCCTTCTTGAATGCTTGTTTAAATGAAATCTCATTGCAAATGTTGCATCAAAAACTCTACTTTACTGCTGGTGGTTTTGTCGATGTAAATTATTCATTTATGGGAAAGGTAAGTGAAAAAAGATTAATACATATTAGAGTTTTATCGGTATCGCGTTTTGTCCTTCACCACAAACCCAAAACGTGTAAATATTCTTAGAAATGGGGAATGTGTTTAGTAGGGTACGTTCGTAAATACATTAGTTTGATTAACAATCCTCTGATTTTGATCCTTACAAAAAAAGCGTATTCTTCGGAACTGTAATGTTTATAAATTCTTAAACTTAAAACACTTATTGATATTTTCTTAATATTTTTTCAGTATATATTTTCAGCTATTTGTTATATAGTAATTTTAATACAATTTCACATGTCCGTATAAAGGAGAATAAGAAAAAAACACTTTTAGGTATGTAGTTATATTTTGTTTATTACACATAGTACATAAATCATTTAAAACTAAAGTTAATACTATAAAACTAAATAGTTTTTTTTTGTTTTATGTTAATGAATTGGCAGTCATGTGTATGGTTGTATTGAATAATGAAAAAAATTTACATTAAAAAGTTTATTTTTGTTTTTTTTTTTTTCCAGGAGATGGTTGGTAGAGATGTTTAAAAATAAACTACAAAGACAGATAGAAGAAAAGATAAAAATATAATTAATTTAATTGCTTTAAGGATAAAATGAATAGAAATTTAATAATTTTTTTTTTAAAGAAATCAGCTACGAAATTTATAATCAAAATATATTCATAGTCTAACATATTTTGTAGAACATCATTTTTAATTTATTTATTAAAAATTTTAATTTATCATAAAATATAACAAAAAAATTATTTACCTTTTAAGGAATTGCTGTTGTTGAGCCGAACAATAACTTGAAGTAAAATTTGTTTAATTTAGTGCACTCCTTTAACTAGAAAAATAATAACATAAAGAATTTAAATTAAAATGTATTTCAATACTTAATAAGTAAAGTTTTAAATAGCTTAAACGTTTTAAACACAATTTTTTTATCAGTTAATTTAATTTTACACAAATCATGGTTTAAAATCATAGGTGTCCCAAGGTAAAATCTCTAATCATCATTAAAGTGTTTAAAATATTTATGTTATTTAATACGTATTTATAAAAAACTTACCTTTTTCTACAAATTTCTCAAAATTTAAACAGCCTTAACCAAATCCTCTAAATAAACTGCAATAAAAAAACGAAATATTTATTAAAAAGATATGTCATAACTAAAAAATCTTAAGATTTATTTAAGAAAAGTAATAATCAGTTATAAGTTATAATCAAAGTAAATTCTTTAGTCTAACATATTTTATAAAAACATCATGTTAATAAAAGGTAAATAAACTAATTAATTACAACTCTTTAATTCACCTTATGCTACACTACGAACGACATGTGTTCCCTCTTTCCATCCTTTGATTTTAACGTAAGTCTTAGAAATAAGCTGGAAAAAGAGAAATAATAAATAAATGTTATTAGTTTTTAATATTTTACAGCTAGTTTAAAGAATTAAATTTTATTTATAAATTTGTTATGCTCAGTTTTAATATAGATTTACACTAATCATAAAACAATTCATAGGTGTCCCAAGGTAAAAACGTTAATCATCACGTACATAACAAAATTTTCTTTTAATATATTTTTTTTAATCACAAGTTTTTAGACCCCATCTTTAAAATAAACAACTTCTTTTCTTTACTCACCTTATTAATAATAAATAAATTACACCAACACGCCAACCAACTTAGAAGGCATAACGTGTTCTAATATCTTCTAATTTCTTGCAAACTTGATTTGGCGTACGGAACATATCAGCAGCTATAGACTTCTGTTTAGCCGGATCTATTGATAGATATTGTTCGCATAGATCACCGTCTATAACATTTTTAACCGGATAGTAAGCACTACGATAACTCAGATGATCACGACCACACAATGGTGGATTCTCATTGCGCATATGCATTTCGAGATGTTGAAAGAAATCGAAATCTTCACGACTTGTAAAGGGTACAAATGCTCCAACGGTACCACTAAGAGTGGTATAAATCATGGCTTCTGAACCACCCGGTATAAGTGTAGACTTCTGCAGCGACATAAGAATCTCACCCACATGGAAGGTGGAAATATTTTCAGCTTTTTGTGAAGCACCCGAAAGTAGACCACGATCCCATAAAGATTTTGTGCCTGTAGGATCTTCATCGACATCATCTGTTACGGAATGTGGTAAACGTTGTATGCTCATATTGCCAAACTTATCACCAATAGCTATGGTATCATAATCCAACAATGTAGTAGCTGTTACCCATCTGGGATGGGTGTCATCGGCGAAAATGATCAATTGATTTTCAGCTCTTTTATAGCGTATAAAGAATATAGATTCTTGAACATCTGAGGCATAAACACGATGACCCATGGCTTGTATATTGACTATTTGATAGGGTATATGTTTATTTTCACATTTACGCAAGAGCTTTTTCTTGCCCAAATCATAAATACGCAAAATACGACCACAACCGGCCAATAGACGTCCCTGGAAACCGCAAAGAGCACCAGGTACTTCCTCCAATTCGGTACGATGCAAGAAATCCAATTGAGAACATGTCGGATCAATTTTGTAAATATCTATAAAACCTCCATTTGTAATACGAGGATTCAACAGCAGCTCTTTAGCTATACCCACTGCTAGATAGTAGCGTCCGTCTTGAGCCACCGAAAACTTCAAAATAGCCATAGACATAATGGCCTCATTTTGTGTTAAGGGTATTTTGAATAGTGTTTGTCCATGTATGGGATCTAATGCACGTATTTGTGAAGCCCATAGACCTACACCAGCTTTGGGAGCAGAAAATATATCTTCGGGTAAGACTTCATTTATAAAAGCATTTGCCATTTCATTGGCCAATTCACGTTCCTCCTCGCCAGCTGCCATGCGCATTTCTTCGGCCATTTGCTGTTTGCGGGCATTTTTAGTTTCTTCCGTATAAGCATTATGATCTGTTTCGGCTATAATCATGCGTCCAGTATCGGGATGTATGACAAATGTTCGTGGGGTATATTCCAAACCAAAGGAAACCTGGTTGAAAACAGCTCCCAGCTTTTCTAGAGCCAAAATACGCAGTGTATTTGTTGAAATTGCCACAATACCTTCACTACATTGTTCACTCGAAAATCCTGAGGCATATTCCAAGGTCTCATACGATAGAGGTGTTAAATGGAAACGATTTTGATAATAATATGATAGCCAGGAACGACTAGACATGGCCAATACTGCTTCTGAGCCCTGCATGCGTATGCGGAAAAGTTTTACGGGCCTGGAACCCAAATAACGAGTACGTGTATCAGCTAAATCTCCCGAAACTGGATCCAAAACTGTACGCAATAAAACACCATTGCTGAGACCGATATTTAAGTATATGGTGCCTCCCTTTGAGGGTACATTTGAACGTTCATTGGGTTCATCATTGGCACTTGATGAACTTTCGGTGTGACCCATCTCTACTAAACAAAGAGATTCAGCTGGTGAGGGTAAAGCTTGCATAGAGCAGGGAGTTAAACAATCATTAGGATCCAAAGAAATAATGCGCACAGTATTGTCAGATAAACCAACAGCTAAGAACCAAGAACGTTGTTCACCTTCCGGTACAGTACCCAAAGCCATGCACATTATTTCGGCTGGCATTTCAGAGCGTTCAGTGTATTCATTAAGTTCGCCCGTCTACAAAGAAACACACAAACAAATAAACAAAACTTTTAGAAATATGATAAAAAAAAGTTAAAAAAATTAAAAAAGAAGTAAATAAAACTCAGCACTGCAGGACACATAGTGTCTCAACACGATTGTTCTTAATGGTGTTTTTGTCATCAGAGTTATATTTTCTAGCTATTATCTATCTAATATTTGAAAAATACTTACAGCATCCATTTCAAAATAGACCAATTCACGACCCGACAGTGTTATTACCACCTGCCTTTGATTGACGGCACATTTGGTTATAGATTTTTTGCCGGGCGCACGCCATTCATTAACACGTTTATCCGAACGTATGTGACGTATACCATCTGGATATACTTGCACTAAAGCATCTTCACCTAACGAAGCACAACATAAAGTGGGGGTAGTACCCAGAAAACCACTATCTGTAACTTCCTCTACTGTCTCACCAATACTCAATACCAATGTAGCATTTACGAAGGATACTATAATATAGGCATCAAATTCATCTGTAGAGTTGGAGGAAAAAAATAGACAAAGAAAATTTACATTTTAATTAATTGTTCTTTTAGTTTTTTGCAATTTAAGTCTTTGAATAAAGGCCTAACAATATTGTTTTTGTTAATAATCAGATATCAAGGTTGAAATCAAATAAATTCAGCTGAAACACGGTGATAAATCACATCATTTAAAAACAAAAACCATATGTTAAGTTCCTTTTAAACAAATTTATTTTATAGATCAGTAAGTAGTAGTGTAGTATCTGTGCTTATTTTTTGTTCTTTTACACAGCTTTTTATCTGTTTTTAAATGTTAATTTATTTTTATTTTATGAAAATGTTGCCTTACCTATATTTGAGTAACTGGTTTAAATATATTTTTGTTTAAATATTAAAGAAGTAGTAGAGAGGGGAAGTTTTGTGTGCAAACAACTCTTTTTTCAAAACACTAGACACACTCTTGTGTGTCTAATGTCTGGTGGGTTGGGGTTTAATTTTGCATTTATTTGCTTTATTTTAATCTCAAAACCACTCGGCTTTTTTCAGCACACAAGAGTTCAAGCGCCTGAAATAATAAAAAGAACTGGTGTTTGATATTCTTTCTTTTTTTGCACAAAAAAATATGATTCTATTGTTTAGTAGAAAAAAAAATATATGGATTTTTTATGATAAAATTCAAAATCACCAGCTTTTATTTAAAAAAATTACACCAGCAAAGAGTGTGTTATGATATAGAGTAGAGAAGTAGTAAACAACACCAAACAAATATAGGCATAAAATGCAAACAAATTAGAAATTAGTTGAAGTTACATTTCAAATTGCTTGCATTTTCTTAATATATTTTATGTATATTATAGATTGCCAGTTCGATTAATGAGAGAAAAACCATATTAAGTTATATAAAAAACTTACCATCAACACGTTTTTTAACAGTCCATACGGCATTTGGATTACCGGGTAGTTCAGAAACAGCCATTTCAGATACTTCTAAGCCATGGCGTAGCACACGCAAAGAAGATCTAGGACCACGGCCACATAAAACATATAATTGTGGTGTATCTTCATTGGCCAAATCAGCAACTTGTGATGATATAATGGGTGAAAATGAGGGCATTTCATCAACCATAACCAAATTCTTTAAAGGTCGGGGAGCAAAGAAAAAAGTTTCACCTTCCTCTAAAGGCATGGCTGAACTAAATTCTGGTTCATCATCATCATCACCCAAATGGGCAATTTGATAAAGATAACTATAATAAAAGAAACAAATTAATATACAAAATAAAACACTTCTTTTCAAAGAAATGTATACTTACTGGTTGCCAAATTCACAAGCGACAAACAGAAAACCAGTCTTTAAAACACACATTGATACAGCTGGAGGTACAGTATCAAAATATTTCAATTTAATTTCTGATACTACATCATCATCCGTTTCCAGTGTTACTTTAAATATATCACCTTGTTCGGTTTGTACTAAAAAGAAATACATGCTTTTTGTACGATGTGTTGCAGAACATATGAAAATCATGCCACGTTCTGGATCATCCAAATCATTACGTCTGCGTGGTATGGGACAACGTATATCATGTTGATCACCCAAATTTTTGTACGTTAAGTAGTTTTCAGAGCAAATTAATACACCAGAGGGACCATCATTACCGCCTGGTACTGATATAAGGAAATTTGCATGTTCTTCTAAGGGTTCTGAATATTTACGTACAACATGATTTAGACCCAAATCCAATTCGTAGAATGTAAGAGTTTGTTGGGTACGTTCAGCAGCATCGCCTAAAATTAAAAGAAAGAGCATAAAGGATATTAATGAAGTTGCTTTTTTTCAAAACTTAAGCATAGTAAAAAAGTAAAAAATATGTAGTATATTTCTAAAAATGAGTCCTAAATCAGCTTTTAAACGAATTACAATGATTTTTTCAGATAGCCACATAGACTTTATTTCATTTATTTGTAATACAAAGCCTACAAAGACCAAAATATTGATATTACACAGCAACTAACGCCTTTCTTTGTTTATAAAAATATAAAAACTAGTTCAGATACGTTTTTACAAAAAGTAGTCAAAGTACTACTTCTTTTTAATGACAGAAAAATTGTTTAAAAAATACATTCTAGAAATATTCAATATTGTAAGCGACATATCAGTGAAGTATTTGCAAAGAAAGTAATACAAATACCAATGGTTCAGAAGCTTTGTTAAACACATTTATCTTACACTTAGCCAAAGTCAATGATTAGGCAAATGAAATCCCAAAAACTGGCATGTCTAATAAGTGTAATAAAAGATTACCAGAAAAAAATACATTTTAAAATGTAAACAAAAAGTATTTAATAAAGATTTAAGTGAAACAATTCTTATATCGATTCGATTCTATTATTCCTGAGAGGTTATTTAGTTTCGATTCGAAGGAAAAATTGAAAACAATTATGTCTTCAACAAACAAATAAAAACACTTTATAATCGAATCGAATTAAGTTAAGATAACCTTAATATATATTGAAAATCTAACAACAAATCTTTCAAATTGTTTGAAATAAAAACTCCTTTTAAAACAAATATTACTTACTATCCAGCTTAAATTCGTAAAAGTTTGTTTAGAAAATGTAAGCAACATATCAGTGAAGTATTTGCAAAGAAATAAATACAAATACCAATGGTTCAGATGCTTAGCGTTTGCACACTTTTATCTAGCACTTAGCCAAAGTCAATTATCAAGTAAATTATCCCAAAAACTGACATGTCTAATAAGTGCCACTTTATATTAAAAAAAAAAACTCACCTGAAGGATCATTATCGGCCTCTTCATAATCAATTTCCAAACAAGCAAACATAGGGTTATCAAAACCCACATCTACTCCCACCATATGATAGGTAAAGGTATTTGATTTATGAGCTTCCAATGGTGAAGAAATGGTCAAACGTGCTTGGGCATCTCGATTGAGTATATAGGCTAGTTTTTGTTTTTCTACTGCACCAATCATAACAGCACGTCCTTTGGGATCTATGGCCAAATATTGGCCGGGAACAATACGACGGCAACCGGATTTACCAAAGGTTTCCTGATGAACCTTATCCAAGCAGTTTTTGGTCGGATTATATTCCAAAATGACAATGCGTCCAGAATCAGAGCCAACCACAATATAATCTAAAAGTTGCAAACAAACAACATAATTTAATCCAAATTAAATCATTTGTACAAATTTCTTGTGTATTACAATAAATTGTATCTCGAAGTTTCAGTTCGATATGATATTAAATGAATCACATCAAATGCGACGCCAAGATTTTATATTTTCTCTAGCACTTAGTCGTGTTTACAAAGACTTACTGAAATTCCAGAATTTTCTAAGAAATCTCAATAGGGATTTGTGCCTGTACATAAGAAACTAACAGGAAAATAATAACGGCTGCTTACCTTTAGTGCCACCAGTCAAACGGAATGACATCAAAGATCTAATGCAGCCGAATACCTCAGTGGAGAGTACGGTATGTACTTTGCCAGTATTCGAGTCAGGTCTAACAAGTTCCAAGGATTTGCCACGTGATAACAAAACTTCTTGCTGTTTACTGCCGGAAAAATTTCCATGTACAGCATGGGTAATGCCGGTGGCTTTTTGTAGGGTCAGATTATACAAATACATTTTCAATTCAATTCTGTAATAGACACAAGCCGAATGAAAAATTGAGGTTAGCACATATAGAAATTCACATTAATCTTCGAGGTTAGGTAATTAGTGAAAATTTGTCCTGTCCTCGTAATTCCAGGGTGATAGTAGGGCAAATGAGCTTCAGTACCACCTAACGATGCAAATGAACAGTAAAATAATAATCTTGCACGTTAAAAATTGCGACCAAAGCACAGAAATTTCTATGACCCTGGAGATACATCGTGCCTACTAAAAATTTTCCAAATACTAACAATAACTACTTTATTATTATGTATATATTACCTTTATCCTATTTCAAGTAACATTAATCTTTCCTAAAACTAGGATGCTTGCAGATTAAAATTCCTGTTTTGTCAGAAGGGTTTACTGTACAAAATTGCTTAGCGCTAGTTTCTATAACGCGCTACGCCATTTTGTTAACAATTTTCCCACAAATTCTCTAAAAAATACCAGATGCTCGTGCTTCGCCGGTTGAAAATAAAATGAACGCAGCCCGATTTTTTCGTTAAATTAACGATTAAATGAACTGCGGCTAACTTCGTTATCGTGGTGAAATAATAAGGTGAAGTCAATTTAAGTGCTGCCAGATTACCGATATGATGACTTTTTGAGCCAAAAACATAAATTTCCGAGTTATTAAAAAAAAAACAATCAAATGGGCTAGAAAAGAAAAATAGAAATATTTCATTATCATGGATTACGATTTTAATAACTGTGTAGCTTTCCACACCACCAAGCAAAAGCGACACCTCTGTATACTTTGTGGAGGTACTAGATCGGACGCGTTGCCAATTATTTTTAATGGCTGGCATACCCAATAGGCCTAAAACCATTTAAATTTACACACAATAAAATTTAAAAACAATTAAATATTTACAAAGAATTAAATATTTACAAAGAATTAAAATTTACAAACAATCAAATTTTACAAACAATTAAAATTTAGAAACAATGTGGATAAATTTACAAACAAATAAGTTTTACAAACAATTTAAATTTACAAACATCTACGTGAACCAAAAGCAAAACATATGAAAAATGTTGTTGTTGCCGAGCTGCCACCACCTTATGTGAATTCGCCTTGAACATCTACGTGAACCAAATGCAAAAACAAATTACATGGGAAATTTTGTTGTTGCCGAACAGCTACCACCTTATGTAAATTCGCCTTGGCTGTAGCCATATGTTTACAAATAATAAAACTTAACCTTACTTTTAAAATTGACAAAGTTAAAAAAATGAGTGAACCACCGGCAAAAAAACAAAAATTTCAATACAAGAAAAAATTCTATCAACCCAATAGGAAGCAATACTTGGAAGTGGGTCACAAAGGTTTCCTAGCCACCTGTAATTTCAATGAAAAAGACTGCGTACGGGAATGTTATAATATATTGAATCAGTATGCTAACGAATTGTATGGTCCAGAGGAAGATGAACAGAAAGAGGTAAGCAATGATCAAATAGCTCAGAAAAAACAGGAAGCCAATGATGAAGAGCATGCTACAGATGATATTGCTGACGTATTGCAAAAACAAATCGATGCCACACAATTGAAAATTAAAACTCCCGGCAAACGTCGCTTCCAAGCTGTTGATACCGGCGCCTCGAATTGCGTTTTTATTAAAACCACACTCGATGATCCCGTAGCAATGGCAGGCCATATTGTTAAGGATATAGCAGAAACTAAACAACAAAAAACACGTCATCTCTTACGTTTAGTGCCCATAGATGCTGTGTGCAAAGCCAATGACAAAGATATTGTAAATACCGCCGGACAATTATGTGACAAGTATTTCCTCAAGGAGCCCACTACATTTTCCATAGTTTTTAATAAAAGATTTAATAACGATATAAACCGTGACCAGATGATACGTGAAATTGCCGATTTGATACACGCCAAAAACATAAAAAATAAAGTGGATTTGAAACACGCTAAGAGGTCGTTGATTGTGGAAGTTATTAAAGGTTTATGTTGCCTGTCGGTCGTAGACGATTATATGGGCATGAAAAAGTACAACTTGGTGGAATTAGCTAGAGCTAATCAGGAATACAACAAGGATGAAAAGAAACCTGAAAACGATTCGGAGACTACAAATATAAGCAAAGAGAATACTGTCGTTGCGGAATCTTTCACTAAGCAGGAGGAGAAAGATAATAACTCCTCCGAAGAGGAAGCTAAAAATAATGTAACTAGTGCAAGCGAAGAAAATGTAAATAAAACTTAGGGTTTCTCCAAACTAAAATTAAATTTTATTTTTACCAATAAACATTATTAATGTTATTAAATCCTTCATTATCAATGCTTAAAAAATGCATAATGCTTTAAAAATAGGCCAGCAATAACTAAAGTTCAAAATCGTTTAGTAAAACTATTGGAATGTACAACATTCCCAGCCGCAACCTTAAAAGTATGACTACATTGTATATAACCAAATATTTGTCTCTTATTTTTTTTATTGCATCACTTTGGCAGGGGTTTTCTTTAGGAGTAGACCAACGGTATTATTAATTTTTTCGTAAGCCATAAACATTAAAGCGGCCGTTAAGACAGTTTGTAGAATTTTTGCTTCCATGCCCCGGAATAGGCCTCTAAAGCCTTGATGTTTTACTATATCCAATATCATTTGTATCATGCCAATTTCATTTGCCCCAGTGGCTTGTTTTGATGACGAGGGTCCACTGTGGCTACCATGCTTTGTACGATGTCTCTGTTTGGTTTGCACCAATTGTAGGGGATAGGTTAAGACGGTGGCAAAGGCTTTGGCGGCAGCACCAATAAGAAAATAACCCAAACTAGAGATTTCTGTTTTACCAGAAATACGTATTAAATTACGCTTCAACAATTCGTACATCATAAACTGTAATGAAGGATTCGATACCAGGATCAATGACGGTATGGTCCCAGACCATAAACCCTTAACGCCTTCTGTTTTAGCTACATACTGTAGACCCGAGAGAAGGCTTTTATAATACTTGTTAACTTCATCGGAAGTGCCGGCTACATCACGCATACGGCATCTGGTATTAACAACCCAAAATGGTGTTGTTGTAAAGACGTTTATTATGCCAGCTATGGCGCCCAACATTAAATCCTTTAGAGCGCTCTGTTGTCGTTTATCGCCTCCACTAGCTAGAGCTTTTAAACTGTGAAAAGTGTAGAAATAGACAAAGTTAGAAATGCATAAACTCTGTAAAACGGGTCCGAGACCACGATATAGTGATTGGAATCCCTCGCCCAAAACAATTTCCTTGATGACTTTCATGGTACTGCGTGCCTCTCCGGTTTTATCGGGATCTTCCACTGAAAAGAGGTGTTTTGAATGTTATAAAATATAGAATTTCTGAATTATAGTCTACCCTACAGTCCAGACCATAGGTACGCCAAGACTACAGTATGGACTATATTCTATAATCTGGCCAAGTCTAAACTATAGTATATCGTTACCCTATATTCAAAAAGTGCTAAATCAATAAAGTCTAGTTTTCAGGAAAGCAAAAAAACTATTTAATTCGTGAAATATTGCACTAAAAGACAATATTTCTTCCATAATACGTTTTTAACATACTTACTAATTCTTACCTATAAAAAAATGTTAATATTTTGCACATTTTAGCGACTTATTTAAGATAGCACTTTTTGGTCGACAAAAAAATAAATATTTGTTCTAAGTTAGCATGTTTTGTTCAAAGAATAGAACAAAAATTTCTTCTAATAATATGCGTTATTTTATAATTTTATGAAATGTTTTTTTTTTTTTTTTTTTTAAAGGGATATAAGTCAAACCAATAAGTCCAATAAGATGTATTTACACCATTTAAGTAGAAAAACTCATGGCATATCTGCTTGTTTACTATTCCTTATTCTCAGTACAAATATTTTAAATTATGAAAAGTTTTTGAATATAAAAAGTACCAATATTTTTTGAATAATACTCCATAATTTGCACATTTAAAGACTTTTTTATAATAAAAATTATAAATTGCAACCATAGAATATTATAGATCTTAATGTTATAAACGATTTCTGAAATAACTTTACATTTTTCGGAAAAACATTATTTAAAGTCTAAAACTGGCTTTATATACAAATATATAAATGATAATATCTTAAAAACTATACATTAAATTTATTAATCTTCACCTGTTTTGTGTTCAGCATGTTGTTAATATACAAAATAAATTTTAAATAAATTTGAAGTTTTAAAAATTTTTTTAAAATTTGTATGGAAGTTAGCACTTATTTTCTTCAATAAAAATTTAACTTTGAGATAGCATATTAACAAAAATTGTTGTTAAAAGTGCAAAAATTACTTTTTTGGTTTCAAATTTATACCAGACGTGGATCATGCATTGAGGAATCCTTTTGCATCAAAAACTCACTTTGCCCAAAATTGAGTTCGCACTTTTTGAATATAGGGTCACGATATATTTAAAATATGCTATGTACTAAAGATTTGTTTATCACAAACTTACATTGTAATCTTGAACGTACGGTATCCAAGGGATAAAAAGTTGACATGGCTATGCAACCACCCTAAATATTTAAAAGAATTTGGATTAATATTTCTTTTCACGTTAAGCTACATTGGTCCAATAATATAGAAGCGTATTTAGTACATTTGTACATACACATAAAAATATCAATACTTACAGCAGCTCCTGACATGGCATGTACCCATGATTCGTATGTAAAAACTTGACTTAATTTGGAAGAAGCCACCATTGTTATTTTCTGTTTTAATACACAAAATATCTTGGAAATAGTATATCGTTTAATTCAATTCTATAGGTATTATTTCTGTTCAAAGTTCACCTTTGAACTTTTTTTATTAATAATTTATGTGTATTCCCCAAACATTCGTCGCACTTGCTGTGGTATTGTTCTATATTTTGTATAAACAAAAGAAAGTTCTTCCAAACACCTTAACGTTAGTTACACAAATGATTAGATTTTTTTCTATTTGAATATTAATTCATCAATAATCAAATGGTTTATTGTATATTTTATGTTGGTGTAGAAGTTCTTTTTTTTGTAATCGTTGAGTAGTTTAGTTTGATTATATTTTCATTTTGGAGAGAATAGATTAGATTGATTTGCTCACTGCCGGTATAGATTATTTTTTCATATAATTTAGTATATATTTATTTTTGTGCTCTGTAAGAAGTTTGGTTTACATTTAAATTAATGTTAATTAATGAACATTTTCTAAAAAAAAAACTTTTTTATGTACATTCAATAATGTAAATTCTTTGCAAAAAGAAATGTAAATTGGCATACAGACATACAGAGTTATAGCCAGGGTGGTTGCCAATATTACAACAATTACAATAACAACTGTTTTTATTTGTTCTCCCGAACTGTCAAAGTACACATGAGACTAATAGTCAGCTGTTTGTTGATTTTTTTTTATCAAAATACAGTGCGACCTCGATTTATGTTAAATATATATATATATATATATATATATATATATATATATATATATATATATATATATATGTATATATATATATATTTTTGCAAAATGTAATTTTAAACAAAACACGAAGGTGGAGGGTATAAATAAATCATTCTAGGAGTTAATTCAATTACATGGGAGCTGAACTTGTTCAGTACCAGTTCAATTTCTGTTCTAGTTCAATTCTAGTTTAGTTCTAGCTTAGTTCTTGTTCAGTTTTAGTTCACATTTTATATAGTTTTAGTTTAGACCTTGTTTAGTTCTAGCTCAGTTCCAGTTTAGTTCTAGATAAGTTCTAATTCAGTGCTAGTTTAAGGAAAATGTTTTGTGTAATTTACGATGCTTTTGTCGCTTTTATTTTTATTAGTTATAAACTCATACATATACAATACATTCTTACACATTAAACCTACTACTAAGAAATCAAATAAATAAAATTTGATCAAGCACCCGCGATATTCTATAACTTCTACTAATGCTAAATACCAATCACTTTATAATAATTGATCTATAAAACATTTATCGCGACGCGGTTCAATTCTTGGTTTCTTCATAAAGTTTTTACCATTTTCATTACTACTATTCAACAAATCATCGGCCTTACGTTTAAGGTTTTCATGCTCCTCTTCGGTGAGCGTAGCAAAGACAAAATTTTTGGGCTTAATACTTTTAATGGAAACAGTACCAGCTGTATCATCCATATCAGAGGCAGCAACGGCAGATGCGCCTTTTGTAAGGCCAGCCAATTTATTAAGAGTTTCTTTGTCGCGCACCAGAAATGATCCACGTACGCTTTTCTTATGCATGGACGAAATACCTTTTGATATAAGGAAAGGTGAAGCTTTCTTAGAATCTGAGGAGTGGGATACTGAAGTCTTTTTTGCAGTTATTATTTGTAACTTTTTCGTCGGTATTGTGCTCGTTGTTGTGCTATTGTTGAGTGACGGTATAGTGGTATTGGGCAATACGGTAGACATATCTTGAGAGTCGGGTTTAAGACCCTGTTCTTTAAGAAATTGTTCACGTTCGTAACGTATCTTACGCCACTGATGTTCACTGATCTCATCACCGCTATCACCATTTTGTCCATCAGCATTTTCATCTAAGGGACGGCCATCGTCTAGGCTAAAACCACTTTCAGCATTTTTCCACTTAAAAGTTCTTTGTCGACCCACACCATCTTTTTCTTCGTCTTCGAATAGCATTTCTTGGATTTTACGTACTTCGCGTAGATCCTCATCTAACATTTTGCGTCTAAAAAAAATTTATAAAAAATAAAGTAAATGTATGGAATTTTAAGGGTTTACAATTTTAATTAACTTACGCATGAATTTGTCCCAATTCTGTCTGCAATTTTTCTTTGTCAAATTCGTCTTCATCACCCAATTCAATATCATAATTGTCTAAATTCTTTTCATCTTCATCAGCACTGCCCCATTCGGATTCGGAAAGTTCAGCTTCTTTTTCGAAAAAGTTTTGGGCCTGTTTTACTTTGTCCTTTTTAGTCATTTGCACTATAACTTCATTTTCTTCTGAATCATAGTCCACAAAAGTTTCTGGTTCTTCAGCCTCCTCAACTTCCACCACATCATCATCTAATTCCTGTTCTTCCAAATCTTCCTCTTCATCATCCTTCTCTTCCTCCTCCTCTGTTTCATCATCAGAAAATCCCAGTTTTGCTTTCTTTTTCTTGAGTTTCTTAGTTAATTTCTTAACTCTTTGCTTATTTTCTTCATTCTTATCCAACTGACCTTCATCGTTTTCTTCATCACTGGATACAATTTTATTGCACTTTGTCTTAGGATTCTCTGTAATGGAATTGATTTGTGTTGGCTGCAGAGTCTGTGTAGGTTGGTCGAATGTTCCCGAACACAATTCCATTAACTCTTCATCATTGACCGGTTTTCCACTATTTTGTGTTAGTGGTATTTGTGACATTAAGGCGTTGTTAACTGAAGTTTTTTGTGTGGCATCAAATGTGCCGGAACACAAAGCCAGCAATTCATTTTCTTCATCTACCAGAGAGGTTTTTGCCGAAGCTTGGGTATCGAAGAGAGATGGTTGTGTAGTTGGTGGTTGTGTTTTAAGAAAATCTATATCATCATTTGCACCTTCTTCTTCTTCGTCCGAATCAACAAATGCTTTGATGATACGATTTTTACGTTGTGATTTTTCTACCGGTTCAGTATTCTGGTCTTCGTTGTCGTCTTCATCTTCTTCTTCTTCATCATCGTCCTCCTCCTCGTCGTCTTTATTTTCATCTTCATTTTCTGCCTCTTCTTCATCGCTGTTAATCTCCACTACATTATCTTCTTCCTCGTCTTCATTTTCATCATCCTCTACCACTAAAGCATTCTCCTCGTCATCAACCTTTATTTTTGTAATGAATTTAGTTTCAATTTATTAAATTTATCAAATACTTTTTTACTTACCATAACAATTTTATTTTTTGGTTTATTCTCCGGTTCATATTCTTCCACTTCCATATCCTCATTTTCATTATTTTCCTCGTCTTCATCATCATCTGCCAAACACTTACTGTATTCCAATTCATCCTCTTGTTTCTTGTTCAATTCTTCTAAACGTTTCTTTTTGATTATCTCCTTTAGATTCTTTTTCAACTCAAAATAGGCAGCTCCTGGTTTGGGCTCTTTTTGTACATCTTTTGTTTCCGTTATACTTATATTGACCTTCGATATTTCCAGCTTGCCATTTTCCACCGATAGTATATTACAAGCTTCGGAGGTTTTCGATTTGCGTGCTTTAACTGTAGACATTAAACGTTCCATAAGATTTTCTATTCCAGTAGATTTCTTTTCGATTAAATTTCCCGTTTCTAAATCGATTAATTTATTAGGATC
The DNA here is from genome assembly GCF_015586225.1 of Lucilia sericata. Classification (NCBI taxonomy): domain Eukaryota; kingdom Metazoa; phylum Arthropoda; class Insecta; order Diptera; family Calliphoridae; genus Lucilia; species Lucilia sericata. Next base: position 141,450 of record NW_023994766.1, read on the forward strand.
ACCACTAAGTGAGGGGCTACCGGATAGATTTTTTTCAGCCAACAATTGCTTGATGTTCAAAGAGGGGCGGGGTGTATGTTTCTTAACGGGACTTATGCGTACCGTATTCATGTCCAGTTTCGGCAATTCAATTACTTCAGTTATAAGAACTTTAGAACAAGTAGGTCTCTCGGGTTCTTCTTCAGCTTGTTCATGTTCCTGTTCCGCCAAAAGCTCTGCCAATTCCTCTTCAGTTAACTGTACCCCATCTAGATTTTCTTTAAACTCTTCTGTTTCAACATTTTGTTGCATTTCAATATCATTTGTCTCAGCTAATGTTTCCTTTGGTGTATTTTCGTGATTCTGTTGACTGTTTTCAGCAGGTGCTGCTGTTTTGTCTAGAACACCTTCGTTGTCTTTAAAAACTTCTTCCTCTTCACTTTCAGATTCGGATTTAAAGAATTCAGTTGCTTCCTTGGCGCGTTCTTCCATTAGTTTACTAGATGTTTTTAAATGTTATTAATAAGACTGCTTTAAAATCTCAAGATTTATCTATCTATCTATCTATCTATCTATCTATCTATCTATCTACCTATCTATCTATCTATCTATCTATCTATCTATCTATCTATCTATCTATCTATCTATCTATCTATCTATCTATCTATCTATCTATCTATCTATCTATCTATCTATCTATCTACCTATTTATCTATCTATCTATCTATCTATCTATCTATCTATCTATCTATCTATCTATCTATCTATCTATCTATCTATCTATCTATCTATTTATCTATCTATCTATCTATCTATCTATCTATCTATCTATCTATCTATCTATCTATCTATCTATCTATCTATCTATCTATCTATCTATCTATCTATCTATCTATCTATCTATCTATCTATCTATCTATCTATCTATCTATCTATCTATCTATCTATCTATCTATCTATCTATCTATCTATCTATCTATCTATCTATCTATCTATCTATCTATCTATCTATCTATCTATCTATCTATCTATCTATCTATCTATCTATATTATCTATCTATCTATCTATCTATCTATCTATCTATCTATCTATCTATCTATCTATCTATCTATCTATCTATCTATCTATCTATCTATCTATCTATCTATCTATCTACTTTGCCCTATAGTTAAAAATTTGTCGATAACTTAAAAAAACTTACGCATATTCCTCTAATTCCTCGGCTGTCATCTTAAGTCTTCTTGATTGCACAGCGTTTGCAACAGGACTAGATGTTTGCGGTTGTATTATAGTGCGTCTTTTCAGAAATTCATCTAAGGTATGCTTTTTGGGTTTGTGATAAGGAATACTACAGAAGTTAACAAAAATTCAAATTATACAATTTTCTCGATTTCTATACATATTTTTAATTTCCTTATAAATTTTTATACCTTATATGAGCCTCTCGATGTAATCTTTGCTGTTCGCTTTGTATGGCTTGCATTTCATCCAAAGCTTTCTTGGCAGAGGCCTAAAATATATATATATAACCGTAACATAACAAAAACTACTTTACAATTTTGTACTTACTCTCATAACTTTGGGTTTTTTCTCTTTTCCTTTTGAATTTTCTTCATTATTATTATTTTCCTCAAAATTTGCTTCTCTAGCAGAAGCTTCCAAATCGGATTCATTAACATCGGTTTGGGATTCAGCATCGGAAGATTCACTATCTACCAGAGAGGAAATTTTCTTGGATTCATTTCTTGTTTCTCCCTCCGATTCAGAATTACTATGCGTTTTCGTCTTTTTACTTTTTTTCTTTGATTTCTTGGATTTTGTTTGTGTATCAGAGTTCTCTGTATCTGTATGATCTTCCTCAGCAGAATGTCTACTTTTTTGTTTCGATTTTTTATTCTCTTTGAATTTTTTCTTCTGATTCTGTTTGATTTGCTTAAAGTTTACTTTGGCACTAACTTCAGTTTCCTCCTCAGAATCTATTATGCTAGACACCACTTTATTGGTTTGCTTGTTTTCTTTATCCAAAGATTCTTTTTCATCATTCTCACTGTCAGAATCAATTAAGGTAGATATCTTCTTTTTGTTAGTTACTGATTTTTCTGTCTGATAATCTTCAGGATCCATTGGTTTGTTTTCCACATCCTCTTCATCATCACTGTCCAAGATGCGTTTAGTTTTCTTGGCCACAATTTTCTTTTGTGGACTTTTGTTCTTTTTGTTAATACTATCCTCTTTACCTTCCTCTTCCGATTCGGACATTAACAAACTTTGAGCACCCAAAATATCCTCTTCCATGGAAATTTCTTTAACATTTTCATCTTCCTCCATTTTTAACTCTTCCATGCTGATATTTTGTTCACTTGTATTTGCTTGCTCCACTTCCATATTGTAAAAATATAAATGTTATGTATAATTAAAATATTTGTTAATAAAAAATTGCTTTAATAAGCATTAAATGTTTATTTTTTTATTTATATTTATGTTATTATGTAGAACACAACACTTCACGAAAAATTATGGCGCGAAATAAATATAATAAATGTCATTGTAATCAGAGCCCTGCGCCGACAAATATTAACGGCGCCGGCGACTGACACTAAATATGTCGGCGGCGGCTTAAAATCGACTGTAAGCCGGCTAAGTTTTCAACTACGTTTAGTTTTTAATTTTTCAACGATTTTAAATAAAAACGGAATCCGAGAGATCAGAAAGTAGGATTTTGGAAGCAAATATATTGTTTATAACAACAAAACAGAGCAAACTCAAAAGTTGCATGAGAAATTATGCAGGGATGAATAAAAAATTCTTAAAAATTAAAAACAAATCCTTTCTCCAAGTTTTACTAGGATCTGCCGATATTTAACCCTATCTTCCATATAAAACATCTTGCAGAAAATCAGTTTCTAAAAAATTTTGCATTAAGAAAATGATCAATAACGTAAAAACAAAGATATTTTATTTGTTTATTTACTAGCTATTTATCTATAATAAACTCAGATAAAGTTGTTCGTGCAAAATTTGAAGAATTTAGTTATATTAGTTTCCCAGATAAACGAATTTTTGTATTTAATTCATATGGGAGGTTCCGCTCCCCTCATTGGTAGTCCCCCAGTTTATTACCCAAAATGTTTACATGGATGTTAAAGTTCTTCCAGAACAACATCATTTAAAGGGATCACAAAGAGATTGAAAAATATTCCAAAAGTTTCACTTTGAAAACATTATTAAAATGTATGAAAACTCGCAACTCTAAAGGAAGACTTTTCCTATTTTAGTGAACGTAAGCGAGATAAATTTTCGTTCAATTAGGATACTGCGTGTTTAATTTTATGTTTATATATTCAATATTTTAGAAAATTCAAAAAGTACCAGTTAAAGAACGAAAAATTGCCAGAAATACTTCAGTTTAAATTTTCATTCACTCAAGTCCCTAATTGCTTAGTTTTATGTTTTTAGGTTCATTATAAAAGAAAATCCAAATAGTACAAGTTGAAGAACGAAAAAGTACCAAAAAGTCCCGTTTTATATGTTCTCACTTACTCCATGTTCAATATTATAGAAAATTCAAAAAATACCTTTTGAAGAACGAAAAAGTACCAAAAAGTTCCCTTTTATATGTTATTACTTAATCCGGGCTGTACATTCCTAAATTCATGTTTCTAGGTTCAATATTATAAAAAATTCAAAAAGTACCAGTCGAAGAACGAAAAATAGAAAACTCAAAAAGTACCTTTTGAAGAACGAAAAAGTACCAAAAAGTCCACTTTTATAGATTCTCAAGTGCTTAATTACATGTTTCTAAGTTCTAAGTCAAAAAAGTACCAGTTGCAACATCGTATTGGGAGCCCGTTATTATGTATTCATATGAATAAGTTAATAAACCAAAAACAATGTTTTATAAAAAAGTACCAAAAATAGGTACAATTTTCACCCCTTAAACGTCCGAATATCCAAAAAATACTAAATTTATATTTTTATTTTTTTCGTCAAGTTATGAAGGATTCAAAAATATTTTTTGAATGTGCACTGGTTTAAATGATACATGGGGTGCGAAAAAAGTACCAAAATACAGTTTTTACCCGTTTATTCCCTAAAGGGGCCGAATTTAAAAAAAGTACCAGACACCTGTCCGCTTATTTTTTAAATGAACGACGATAAGCTTTAAACTGTTTTTGTATCTTTTATAGTTTAGGAGATATGAGGTTACCGAATTTACCCGTTTTTACCATTTTTAACCCCCTAATCATTCGAATTTCCAAAAATCCCGTCTAAGTGGATCTATTTGGCGGAAGACCAACCTCTTGTCTAAATTTTAGCTCTTTAGCTAAAACCGTTTAGGCTCTACGATGATGAATCAGTCAGTCAGGCAGTAACGTTAGAATTTTATATATGTATTATGTATATAGATTTCGTGCATTGAATTATACTGTAAAAACATTGTAATGTTCGACTTGAATTCAAGTTTCGTTTTCACTGGAGAATACTATTGGATTAAAGTGTATTTCAACACTTGAAATTTGAATGTTTGACTGGAATTAAACTTGTTTTAAACTTTAATTCTAGCAAGAATGCTTATTTGGTATAGTGTGACAACTATAAGGGACCTAAAGTCGACATAAAGCCCACAAGTTAGTAATATTTGGCCAAACAACATCTACATACCTAGCCAGGTTATATCCTCTAGGTCCGTGAAGACATTCTCTACAAAGCTATAAATTTGTATAAAAGACGGCTTAACAATTGTTTCTTGTAAATATTCGGACACCATAGTGTTTGGAGACAACAAGAGCTTCACTGAAAGGCACACCTGACAGACATCGCGCTCTATTATGGGTGTATGGTAGTGATTCTGCTAAGATCAATGGTATAATAATAAGTATGTATCTCAAGGATACCCCCTGAATACGGCAATCAGCTTCCTTCCATTGCCTCTAGGTGATAATATACCATGTCACCACTAGCCGACCGACCACCACCCGCCTAGGTGACTAGGGAGGTATATATGTTGGCATTCTTCCAGGAGACCATCATGATTACATTTTGTAATCTTCTAGATCTCACAAATATGCTAAATATAGATTTCGATAAACACTTTTGGGTATTAAACGAAAACAAACCCATATAATTATTAACAATTTAACTAAATTCAACCCAACACTTGCTGTTTCTTTGTACAATGACCCTCGGTATAGTAGTACATATAGCATACAAAAAAATTATTTTTTTATTTAAAGAATATCATTTTCGCACACACACAATAACAGATTTTTTGTGGCAAATAAAAAATGCAGAAAACAGCTTGGCGCGAAATATTCTAGCAGAATTTCTTTTCGCAGTCGGCAGAATTGACATCAACTGCACTTCCCATTTGAAATACACATGTTCGATACCCTAGCCCTTTACGGTATGACATACCAGCAATGTAAAAAGGTGTAGCTCCGTTGACGTCAACGAAGCTGGTTTGAAGTCAAAGCAGCGACTCGAATTAGGCGCGAAAACACGAAAATATCTGAGGCGAAGCATGTACAACGAACGTTGAGCAAAGTTCTACACCGGCCAAATTTCAATGAGCGGCTTATTATTAGATAAAAGAAAACTTGCTTAAATGAAAACAAATTAATTTTATATAGTAAAATTCCACAAATTTAGCGAAAGTATTCTGTAAATTGTACAAAATATGGCGAAATTTTCAAGCCGTATTAAGCTGAAAAATTTTCGGCGGCGGCGGCTTTGACATTTTGTTCGGCGGCTAGGCTTAGTCGGCTTAAGCCGTAGTCTCTGATTGTAATATAAACAAAAGTTGAATGCTAGTATTAATGAACGTTTTCATAATAAACAGCTTATGTATATGTTATAGAAAAAAGCACTCAAACCGAAAAACACTCATTAATTTGACAGTTTTGTAAAAATAACATGTGCTAGCTGCAAAAGTAAACATAAATAAATAATTGTACTTTTAAATTAAAAATTTTATTAAAAATATTAAAAAATGGCACGAAAAAAGGCGCCTAAAAAGAAGTTAGAAATTGTTTTTGATCCTCAGAAAAGAAAGTAAGTAATTTAGCTTAATATTTTAGTAATACATAATTAAAACACTATTAATTTTACAGGGAATTTCTCACAGGTTTTCGTAAGAGAAAAAATGAAAGACGCAAACGTGCCAAGGAAGAGCTGGAACGTAACCTTAAGGAAGAACGTAAGCGTATTCGTCAAGAAATCAAAGATGGTGTTAAACATATGAAGAAATCCTATGAACCTCTCAAAGAACTTACGGATGCCGATAAGGCCAATGAAGATGAATACGAGGATGATGATGTTAAAGTTAAGATAGTGGAATTGTCTACCGGTGATTTGGCGGCACAACGCAATATGTTGGGTGTCAATACCACACAGGATTCGGAAGAAAGTGCGGCCGAACAAAATTCTGAAGACGAAGATGCAGAAGAAAGTGCCAACTGTATACCAGGCATGGATTTTGACATAAATTCCAAACGAAAACGCAAAGCAGAAGCGGATGAGGAATCCGAAAATGAGGATGATGATAAGAAATCTAACAAGAAATCCAAATTGGGTTTAGAAGATATTAAATCTAAGAAAGAATTGGATCATTTTAAGAAAACCAAAACTTTGAAAAAATTGAAAAAGAGTAAAGTTTTTAAGATGAAAGAACGATTGGACAAGAAGGTGAATCAGAAGAAAGCACGTAAAGATAAAAACAACACGCTAAAGAGTTTGCCTAAACATTTAAGGAAAAAGAAGAAATTCGAAAAGAATCCTTATAGTAAGGGCAGGAAAATGAATAGGAAACAAATTAGAAAGAAATATGAAAATAAATAAAAAAATTTGTTTAAAAACTTTTTTAAAAATAAATTTGTTAAAGTATATTTTGATTTGTAGAGAATGATGAAAATAAGCGAAAATTTAGCGTAAAGGCTTAAAGCAAAGTAAGTAAATAATTAAGTCATAAAAACAAATATTTATCATATTTTTTGTGTCTTTAAAATATATATTTTATTTATATTTAATTAATTATTTAATAATTTTTGTTGTTTTTTTTTTATTCACATACATTGATTTATTTCTTTAATAATAATAATTTATTATTAATTTTAAATAGCTTATTATTTCTTTATATATTTTATTAATTTTGCTCATAATCAAATTATTTTATTTCAATTAATTTTCGTGTCTAATTCATTTGTTTTATAACTCAATCAGCAAATTTGATTTGTTTGCATATGTATATAGTATTTATTATCATACTTATATGATATTTTATACTTACAAGCTAATTTTATTAGTATATTTATATATTTGTATGTATTTTGTTAATTTTATTAAATTTTCCAATTATGTAATTTACATTTATGTTATTTTAAGACTGTATTTTATAGGAGGAATTATAGAAAATTAGTTATTCAGGAAAGAAAATTGTAGTGTGAAAATAAAATGTAAAAAATCGGCCAATAGGAGATAATTTCGAAATCTATAATTCATATGAGAAATCATAACAAACAGTTTTTAAAGGAAATTTTAATATACTAACCTGAGAAATGTTTCATTTTTGTGGAATTGTTACAAATTTCTTTGCTGAAAAATTTCTGGTATTTCAGAATAAAACCTAATCAAGTTATTTTCAAAATTGTTTATTAATTGAATTTTGAAAAAAAAAAAAAAAAAAATATACAAGCATATACCGCGATACAACCCCATATATGTATAAACTTTTGGTAAGTAGTCAATATACCAGTATGTAGTCTAGTCTACATTATAGTCTGTAGTCTAGTCTATAGCCTATTATATAGTCTAGTTTATAGACTAGTCTATAGTCTAGCCTATAGTGTAGCCTATAGTTTCGCCTATAGCCTAGTTTATAGTCTAGACTATAGTTTAGTCTATAGGCTAGTCTATACTCTAGTCTATAGTTTAGTCTACATTCTAGTCTGCAGTCTAGTCTTTAGTTTACTATATAGACTAGTCTATAGTTTAGACTATAGTGTAGTCTATAGTTTAGTCTATAGTTTAGTCTATAGTGTGGCCTATATTTTAGTCTATAGTCTAGTCTATAGTTTAGTCTATAGTCTAGTCTATACTATATAGTCTGGAGCACAGTCTATCTATGGCCTAGTCCATAGTGTTGTCTAAAGGCTAGTCTATACTATTAAGTCTATAGTCTAATCTATAGTATATTATATAGTCTAGGCTATTGTCTAGCTTAAATTCTATATATCTATAGTGTAGTTTATAGTCTAGTCTAAAATCTAGTCTATTGACTAGTCTATAATCCAGTCAATAGTCCAATCTGCAGTCTATTCTATAGTCTAGTCTAATCTGTAGTCTAGTCCAAATTCTAGTCCATAGTCTAGTCTAAAGTCTAGTCTAATCTGTAGTACAGTCTTCAGTCTAGTCTATTGGAAAATTGGTTTAGTACTTTAAAACCTAAAAAGTACTATTTTCGCCTGATTCAGATAATATTAAACATCATAGAGCCGGGAAATGATATTCTGGAAATTACAAACAGAATTGACAAACTTCACTACTCTAGGCGCTTGTTATCATGGTGTTATTGCAATCCGGGGGAAAAGAGGTGCTAACAATACCTCTAGTCTGTCGGGACTATATCTATCTATGGCCTAGTCCATAGTGTTGTCTAAAGGCTAGTCTATACTATTAAGTCTATAGTCTAATCTATAGTCTATTATATAGTCTAGGCTATTGTCTAGCTTAAATTCTATATATCTATAGTGTAGTTTATAGTCTAGTCTAAAATCTAGTCTATTGACTAGTCTATAATCCAGTCAATAGTCCAATCTACAGTCTATTCTATAGTCTAGTCTAATCTGTAGTCTAGTCCAAATTCTAGTCCATAGTCTAGTCTAAAGTCTAGTCTAATCTGTAGTACAGTCTTCAGTGTAGTCTATTGGAAAATTGGTTTAGTACTTTAAAACCTAAAAAGTACTATTTTCGCCTGATTCAGAAAATATTAAACATCATAGAGCCGGGAAATGATATTCTGAAAATTACAAACGGAATTGACAAACTTCACTACTCTAGGCGCTTGTTATCTTGATGATCTTCCCCATCATGGTGTTATTGCAATCCGGGGGAAAAGAGGTACTAACAATACCTCTAGTCTGTCGGGACTATAAACTGGTGGTGTCAAATGTATGTCTTTTTCTTGGAATAATTTTACCTGAAGTTGAACCAGGGAACCAGGGCAGCCCACAAGGCAGAGTTTCTAAATTTGTGTTGTCTTGGGTGCAAACTCGAGCGAAGAGAATGTGGCTTAAAAGATTGATACACAGTGAGTTCTATATTTCTAGATAAGTTTGGTACTGTTGGCGAGACAACAGATAGCCCGCAGAGGAGTGACTGTGGGACAATTGCCACCAGCTTGTAAGAAACACAAAGGGATGGTGGTAAGTTGTCTAACAACTCATCCAGCGGTTGTAAAAGTATAACAGTGAAATAAGCCAATCATGGCAGGTGTTCACGTTTTTCATGAGTTCTGCATTAAATGGTTCTTGGAAACATTCGAATTCATTATTCAAATTGTTAAAAAATGTTCAAAGTGTTAAAAGATTGCCGGTTTTATTACATTTCTTAGTTGAAATAATTCTGTGTAGCTAAATAAGAAATTTAGACAATTTTCACAAACATTCTTTGTCCTTAGCTCCTAGAGCAATTTGCAAAAAATAAAATCTTCAGCATTTACAGTTTTATATGTATAGTAATTTTGGGTAAAGATTTTACATACGATTTATTTATTTATTGTTTCTGTTTTAAAACTTTTGTTTTTATAATTATACACATACAATATACAAATATTATTTGTAAACTATAATAAGGGGGGGGGGGGGGGGGGGTATGGAGGGTGGAAAAAAAAGAAAGGAGGGAGAGGTTTTTTCTTAAAAATTTGAACTAAAGAATTTAAATGAGGTTATGTTTTCTTCTTTCCACTATTTAGAATTTATTTTAATATTATTTTTTTTAATATTTTAAGTTTTAATTGTTGTTGTGTGTGTTCTGCTATTTATTATTAATAATATATGTACAAAAACTTATAAACTAAACTTATAAATATATAAAAAAAATGGTTTAAGCGCATTTGACGCATTTTGTTTAACTTTTTATTGAAAAAAAAAAAGTTGTGTTTTTAATAGGAAAATTCACACTTAAATGTGTTTAAACGAAATTTTCAATTGTTTTGTTTTTCTTTTATAATATTAAACAAAATCATGCTGTTTTAAGTTTTATTATTATTATTGAAATTATATATATATATTTTTTTGTAGCTTTTTTGTTGTTGTAACTATATAGTGTTTTTATTCATTCGATTTGAATTTTTCTTTTTGATATAAAAATGTTTAACATGATAAAAGTAAAAAAAAAATAATAATAAAATTAATTTAAGAAAAAACATACTTAATGCTTAACAAAAAGTCAATTTTTAGCAAAAATTAAAAAAAAGAAAAAATTCTTAATTTTAAATAATATTCATATCATTAAATCTTTAAAATTATTAAAAAAAAAAACGATAAATATATTTATTTATAAAGTTTTAAAGTATAAATACACAAATTTCGTTTTATTTACTATATTTTGTTGTTGTTTGTTTTGTTGAAAAAATCCAGTTTTATTAATTCTTTTTCTTTTTGTTTTTCTTTTAACGAAAAGTTAAATTTATATATTTTTAAAATTTTCATTTACAACTTTTCATTTTTTAAATATTATTTTGTTGTTGCTGTGCTATACAATTAAATATTGAAGAAAACTTAAAAGTAACATTAATTAATAGTTGTTTTTGTTGTTGTTGTTGTTGTAAAGTTAGTTATAATAATATTAAAATTAACATAAAAAAACCTATAATTTCATCTTTTATATTTCATTATTAAGCTGTTGTTATTGTTGTGGGAATTTATTTTCGTTTTCATTTTCCTTCCTTGGGGTGGTTAAGAATCATTACGTCTATTCATATTTACCAGACTACCGCCTCCGTTATTCATATTTTTCTTGGGAAATTTATGTTGAAAACGTTGAAATTTAAATTTATTGCGTTGGAAATTGTGACGATAACCTCCGCCACCACCGCCACTGCCCACATGATGATAACGTTTCCAACGTTTTTGATTTTCTTGCTCTTGGAATGGATTATAACCGGGGGTTCGTGTTGTTGCATATGGATCCTTTGGCACTTTAACCTTTTTCTGTCTGCCACGATCCATTTCATTTTCTTCTTCATCTTCCCAGTCACGTTGTCGCTGTTCGCGTGCCTCACTTATGATCTGCAATTAAATACAAAAAAAAATACCACAATTTTGTTGAAGACAATTTCTTTTTGTTGTTGTTGTTGTTTGTCGGTTTGGATTTAACTAAAATTAAATAAAAACTTTATTTGCAAAATTGTGTTGTGACCAAAGAAGGTCCCACTTTAAAATATACTTTTTTTCTGTTACACTTCGTTCCCTGATGTAAACTTAAATCATTCGTGGTGAAGTATACTTTTATCAAAAATGTTTTATTCTCCTCCCCTTCTTTTAAAATATTAATGATTTCGAGATAAAAAAAAACAAAATGAAAATTTAGTACTGAAATGGTTGGTTCTTTTTAGAAAAGAGCGACAAGTTGAAGAATTCGTTATTATCTTGGCGTTCTGGTACTATTTGTGTTTCTGTAACAAATAAGCATAGTGTTTGGTACTTTTTACAGTTAGTTATTTTATTTGTTACAAAAAAGTACCAAAATTCTGAAATTGAAAAAAAGCATAAAAGCGTAAAATGGAGGTGTAAACTGTGTGTTAATATCAAATGGGGAATTTATTTTGTACTTGTTTTTCAATATTTGTAGAAAATTTAAATTTTCCAAATGTTTGTGTAAATGTTATGAAAATTACAAATATATGTAAACAATTCCCAAATTTTTGTTAAAATTTTTGGGAATATGTATTTCAAAATCAAAATTTTGAAGTTTTTGTTAAAATGTAATCCCAAATTTTTGTTGAAATTATAAAATTTTGCGATAATTTTAAAACTTTTATGAAAATTTTAAAATTTTGCAATAAGTTCAAAATTTTATGAAATTTTCGAAATTTTTTCATAAAATTTAAATTTTAAAATTTGTTTTAATTTAAAATAATGAGAAATTATTTTTTTTTTATTTTCAAAATTGACAAATAAAAATTTAAATATTTTTCAAAAGACATCTAAATTTTGAATTTTTGCTAAAAATTAAGATTTTTGGGGAAAATGCAAATTTTTTGTGAATATTTCCAAATTTATTAAAAATTTCAGTGAATATTTAACTTATTTTTTTTGGAAAAATTTCAAAATTTTATGAAAATTTAAAAATTTTTTTAAAAAAAATCTAGACTTTAATTTTTTTTCAAAGTAATTTGTTTTAATTTAAAATTTTGAGAATTTTTTTTTTTGAAATTCCAAAATTTTATGACAATTTCAAGTTTTGGAAAAATGTTATGAAAAATTTCAAAATTTTATGAAAAAAAATTTAAATTTTTGTTAATATTTTTAAATTTTAGTAAAATATTCAAATTTATGAGATATTTTCATTATTATTATTTTTTTTTTTTTGTAAAAATTTCATATTATTTGTTAAAACTTCAAATGTTTGTTCAAATTTAAAATTTTATGAAAATTTAAATATTTAGACAGCTAAATTTTTAATTTTTGTTAAAAATTATAATATTTAGGGAAAATCCAAATTTTTGTGAATAAATATTTCCAAATTTATGGACAATTTTCAACATTTAAATTTTTTATAAAAATTTGTTTGTTAGAAATTTAAAATTTTTAGTGAAAATTTCAAAATTTTATGAAAATATCAAAATTTTTGTTAAAATGTAATTTAATTTAAAATTCCGAGAAAATTTAATTTGAAATTTAATTTATGAAAGTTTCAAAATTTTATGAAAATTATTATTAAATTATTAAAATTTCAAAATTTTATGACAATTTGAAATTTTGGGAAAATATTATGAAAATTGAAAATTCACAAGAAATCTAAATTCTAAATTTTTGTAAAATTTACAATTTTGTGAATATTTCAAAATTTTATGAAAAATTTAAAAACTTTTATGAAAAATTTCAAAATTTTATGAAAAAAAATTTAAATTTTTGTTAATATTTTTAAATTTTAGTAAAATATTCAAATTTATGAGATATTTTCAATTTTTTTTTTTTTTTTTTTTTTTTTGTAAAAATTTCATATTATTTGTTAAAACTTCAAATGTTTGTTCAAATTTAAAATTTTATGAAAATTTAAATATTTTTCAAAAGACAGCTAAATTTTTAATTTTTGTTAAAAATTATAATATTTAGGGAAAATCCAAATTTTTGTGAATAAATATTTCCAAATTTATGGAATATATTCAACATTTAAATTTTTTATAAAAATTTGTTTGTTAGAAATTTAAAATTTTTAGTGAAAATTTCAAAATTTTATGAAAATATCAAAATTTTTGTTAAAATCTAATTTAATTTAAAATTCCAAGAAAATTTAATTTATGAAAGTTTCAAAATTTTATGAAAATTTCAAAATTTTATGACAACTTGAAATTTTGCAAAAATATTATGAAAATTGAAAATTCACAAGAAATCTAAATTCTAAATTTTTGTAAAATTTACAATTTTGTGAATATTTCAAAATTTTATGAAAAATTTCAAATTTTTTTTGAAAAATTTAAAAATTTTTATGAAAAATTTCAAAATTTTTATGAAAAATTTCAAAATTTTATGAAAAAAAACAATTTTTTGTTAATATTTTTAAATTTTAGTATTTCCGAATTTATGGGAAATTTTCAACATTTAAATTATTTGTTAAAATTTGTTAGAAATTTAAAATTTTTAGGCAAAATGAAATGTGAACATTTCAAAATTTTATGAAAATATCAAAATTTTGTTAAAATGTAATTTAAAATTCTGAAAAATTTTAATTTTTTTTTGAAAATTTCGAAATTTTATGAAAGTTTCAAAATTTTATGAAAATTTCAAAATTTTATTAAAATTTATAATTTTGAAATTTTTTTTTGTTAAAAAATAAAATTTTTGTGAAAATTTCCAAATTTTTAGTAAAATATTCAAATTTATGAGAAATTTTCAATATTTTTGTCAAAAATTCAATTTGAAATTTTTCAAAATAAAATTCCATACTTTTTTGTTAAAATTTTTAATGTTTGTTTGAAATTTAAAATTTTTGAGAATATATTTATGAACTCATATTTCAAAATTTTTGTAAAATATCAAAATTTCTAAGAAATTTAATATTCTTATATGAAAATTAAAATTTTTTGGATAATTTTCTAAAGAAATAAGCTGCGCTAAATCTGAAATAGGAATAGAATCATATCAAGTTTATTTGATATTATATCTGCCGCCTTCTTAGAGATATTTTAACAGACTTTTTTCAAATTTTGTTGGCCTGTGTAAGATTTGAAAATGTCTATCTTAGCAAATGTCAAAAATTTATTAACAGTTTGTGAAAAGAATGCTTGCTTTGAACTATTAAATTTTAAATATTTTTGAAGGCCTGAAAAAGATCATTGTACTAAAATTACATATTATTATAAAAAATCTATTTTTAAATAATGTGTTGTTTCTAGATAACGTGTGAGTAGTTTGAGTTAAAATTTTACTTGTATTTTGTTTTTGTTACAATAACAAAATACAAGTAAAATTTGTGCTCAAACTACTCGCTCGTTATCTAGAAACAACACATAAATTAAAATCGCTTCCTAAATTGTAAAAATGAATATAAAAATAAACAAAAAATGAAATTACCTATAATAGATAAGCCATTTTTATTTGAACTTGAAACGACTACTAAGAAAGTATCAAACAATCACAATCACCATATCACACATCATTTTAGTTGTAGCAAGTCAAATAATAAAATATAAATGCAAATCAAACACACAATATTTCAAAATTCTCTAAAGAAGAAATTCTTTTGAAAATTGTAGTATTTTGGGGAAAATCGGTACTGTTTGTAGCTTCTTTTTCTTTTTCCTTTTAAAACTGTTCACAGGTCGTTGTTTTAAATTAAATGCAAAAACCATAATAAGGCCATTTTGAAAGCTAAGACTTTTACTCTTTTACTTAGTTGCTGTAAAAGTTGTTATTTGCTGGGTTGTTGTTGTTGTTGTTCTAATTTGGTGTTTTATAATAAGAAAAGCTAATTGTTGTAGTGCTGTAGTTAGAATTAGTTCTACACATCAGTAGCAGCATCATAAAATCATAAGAAAATGCACATATTTAAAATATTCCTGTTATAGATTGTCCTCCATAGTATCTTCTTCGTTGTATACAAAAGCTGAAATTTCTTCTACGATCTCTTCTTCTGTTGCTGTTGGCAATAGTGAAGAGGAGCAGTTGGTGTTTGAGCTTATTATTGCTCGAGAGTTTGACGATGTTGTGGGTGTGGCAGGCGGAGAAATTGTAGTTAATAACGTAGAATTGGGCGATGATAAACCGTAGGTATTGATTACTGTGGTGGCCGTTGTGCCAGAACTGCAAGAATCTAGATTTTCCATTTCTTCATCCATCATTTGTTGTACAATATGTTCATTATGTTTTAGGACATCTTGAGCTGTTAGTTTAAGTTCTATATCATCCATACAATAGGATAATAATGTTGATGTTGTAGAGATCATGTTGTTATCAGTTTGTTCCTTATACTCATCATATACTTCATCCTGCTCTGTTGCTATAAAATTGCTGATATTGTTGTCATTATTTTGTTCATTTTCATTTTTCTGATGATGTTGTTGATTGTCGTTTCGTTTTAAATTTGATATATCTTTTACGTCATTATAACGTTCATCATCATCACCATCATCGTCATGTTTTAGATCATGTTCATTTTGGTTGTTGATGTTATGTTGTTGTTGCTTATTATTGTTATTGTTGCTGTCGTCGTCGTCGTCGTCTTCTATCCGTTTCTCATCAAACAAATAAAAATTCTAAATTAAAGGGAAGTGGAAAATAGGATAATGACGCAGTTTTTTTTCTTGTTTATTTTCGGTTTCAAATAATTTATTATTTTTTTACTTGGTATTTTACTTTTGTACAAAAATGATGTAAATAAATAACTAATAGCGTAATGTATTAACACAATAAGAACGTTTTCTTCGTTAAAACTTAAGAAATTTGTTTAAATTTTAGAAAAATTTATAGATATTTTTGGAAACAAGAAACAATTTTGAATGTTCCATTTATTGCTGCAACAAGTTTTATCTTGAGACTTGGTAACTTGGTAAAGGAATTTCATACAAAAGTTTTAAATTTAGAAATTTCAGAAGTTGTTTTAAATCATTTTTCTTGCCAATAGTTTCTTTTGGAGTTGAATTTATGGACAATTATATACCGTTCCTGTTGTATTAATACATTTATGTATATAAAAGAAATAACTGAATTTTATATACCAAATAATATAAAAATAATAAATAAAATAATTGACCTAAAAAAACAAAATATTGCATAAATTCCAATAAAACCACATTTAATTTAATAATAAACTTTTGGGAAAATAAACCAAAAACTTTAATTAATGTAGACAAAAGTGAGATGACTACTCTACAGTCAACAATCAAATATGACAGCCCTAGAACATTTCTTTATTTGGGCAGTTTTATAATCCATCAAAAGAAACGTTTAAGTTTTATTGTAATTTTTCTATAGAATAGTTATAAAATACCAACGATTTTGTAAAAAAATATAATTATTTTTATTTGAGTTTTGTTTCAAATAAAAGTGCTCAAGATTTAGGCTTATTTTAACCTTTTGTTTGTGAGTTTTTAAATGATTTTTTTTTATTTATTTTGAGTTTTGAAAACACAACGATAGAAGACGACTCTATTTACAACTTATATTTATTTGTAATTTGAATATTGTAGGGAATTTGTTTAATCATAAACCAATAATGTTTATTTTAACTATTTTTAATAAATATTTTTAGTAATTTTAGCAAAATTGTTTTGAAATCGTGTAGGGAAACTTTTAATACAACAAATGTTTGGGTATAATCTATAGACTGGAGTATATATAGTCTGTAGTCTGAATAAAGTCTTGTATATAGTTTCGTTTATAGACTATAGTCTGGACCCTATGTTCGTCTATAGTCTGGACTATAATCTCATCTATAATGAGAACTATAGTCGGGTCTATAGCTATAGTCAGTACTATATTCTTTTCAATAGCCGAGCCTATATCCTGGAACATTTCCTTGCCTATATAGACAACAGTCTTATCTATGGACTGGACTTATATAGTCTGGATTATAGACTATAATCTTGACTATAGTCTGACCTATATACTATACTAGAGTCTTTATTCTGCACTATAATATGGACTTTAATCTCGCCTCAAGTCTGGACAATAGTGTGATCGACAGATTGCAATATAGTCTTTAGTCTGAACTACTTATAATCTCGTCGATATTCTGACGATCATAGTACAGGCTCGTATATAGAATGGACTTTAGTCTCTTCTATTGTCTGTACTAAAGTCTCGTATATAGTATGGATTATAGTCTCTCTATAGTATAGACTATAATCTCGTCAAAGTGTGGACTGTAATCTAGACTATATTCTCGTCTATAGTACAATGTCTTATAGGAATATAGAAGTCTCCATAGTCTATATTCTGGACTATAGTTTTGTGCATAATCTGGACTATAGTCTTGACCATAGTATGGAGTATTTTCTATTCAAAATTCGGAACCATAATCTAGTCTATAGTCTGGACTATAGTCTCGTCTATTGTCATGACTATAGTCTCGTCTATTGTCATGACTATAGACTCGTCTATTGTCATGACCATAGTCTCGTCTATTGTCAGCACTGTAGCATCGTCTATACTATAGTCTATAGTATGGACTATAATCTCGTCTTAAGTCCGGATCTATAGTCTGTACTATAATCTTTTCTATAGCCTATTGTATGGACTTTAGTTACATTCAAAGTCTAGACTATAGTCATGTCTACAGGTTTGATCTATAATTTCGTCTTTGTATGGCATAAAAAACCTAATCTATAACATATTCAAATTTTATTTTAACACACAATTTCAAAACAATTTTGCTTTAATTTAAAGTTAATTGATAACAATTTTAAATTGTTTATGTTAAACTAAAAAGATACTTATTTTATATATCATATATACCAAAATATGTAAAAAAAGAAAATACAAAATTTAAAAATAATAAATTTAACTTACCTCTTTATCAATTTCACTTTGTTGACCATTCCAGTTTAAAGTTGGTGCGCCATAGCCGCGATGTGATTGTTTTAAAAGTTCTGAAACCGCTGATTCATTGGCTGCTGTGTTACGTTGATAGCCGTTGCCATTGAAAGTTTTATTGGTGGCATCTTTCTTAATGCGTTTGGCATTCTCTGTGGCCACCGGGAGGGGTTTTGTGGCAAAGGGATTTTTATGATTTTTGGGTGATTTGATTTCTGTTGAGGCGGCAGGCAATGATAAACCTGAAGATGAAGGCATTGATGTTGTAGGACTTATGCAGGCGGTAACTGGTTGTAAAGAGGTAACTTGCCAAATGCCAGAGTTTGTTTTAACAACTGGAGGCGAAGGTGGTGTAGAGTGTGATCTTTTAAATGTAGGCTTTGTTTTATTATTGCTGGCGCTGCAGTCATCGGAATCTGATGAGGAGGAATCTGTTGTGGTAGTGGTTGAGGTAACGGTAAATTGCTGGTTTTGTGATTTTTTCTTTAGAGTTGCATTGGCCCCCGAGGTGGTGGTGGTGGAGTTGTTTGTGTTATTTGTATTATTGGAACGTTTAATGCTATTGAAGATTTCGTCGATGGTATCTGATGATTTCTTAGCCACATCGTTGGCAGATTTAGCAGGTGATTTTGAAACAGTTGCTGTAGATGAGGCAGCCTTTTTAATTTTTATGCCATTCGAGGGTTTTATATCGTTATCATTGGCATCGTCATCATTATCCGATGAACTACTGCTCGACCACGATGACGAGCTCTGTCTACGTTTCAAAGGATTGGGTAATAAACGCTTTTGCTGTTCATTGGATGCAGTAGTTGCAGCAGCAACACTTGTAGCTGTAGCCGCCGACATACAGACATCAGCTTCTTCATCCGTCTCCGAGCCGTAGGGCACAAGACTTTTTATGGGGGCAGGCGATTTTTTAGCATAACCATTTGTTAGACTGGTTGTATTTGTGGATTCGACACCCAATTTAGGCATACTTGGCAGTGTGGCTTGTGTAGCGTTGTGTGTTTGTTGTGATGATGTTGAAGAGCTTACAATCTCATTTTCGTCATCGTCATCGGAGGAACTTTCGTTACTGTTTTTAAGATTATTAACTTGTCTTTTAGTTGTTGAGACACCCAGTGGATACTTCGTATTCGTAGTAGATTCCTGAAATTTCCCGGTCCCCACTAAGTGAAGACCGTTAGAATTGTTGTTGTTGCTATTTTTAAGATTATCAAATGTGGAACTGCTTGTAGATGAGGTGGCCGAGGCACAAGTTACTGAAGATGTTGCAGCACTGGTTTTAACAGTGCTGCTACTGTTGTTGTTATTTTTGAAATGTATCATTATTTTACTACTACCACCATTTGATGATGATGAGGTTGATGTTGTAGTTGTGGATGATGTGGAGGCAGAACGATTTAACAATAATTTACTGCCTCCATTGGTTAAAGGCGTAGAAGAGGAGGTTACTGGACCGTTGACATTTGTGTTATAACCAGGCGGCAGTTGTGGTCCAATTATACGCGGTGAACCACCCAAGGCATGGCCATTCATTTTAATCGTCTCTTTTTGATTGGCACTGGAAGCCACCGATGTGCTCTGTGCCCCACTTACCTGTGTACTCGTGACATTTCGTGGTGGCTGTGTATCCATTTCATAGAATATTATATAGGCATTTGTATTACAGACATTTTGCATTGATATGGGACGCACATAACTGTCATCGTAGTTATAGTAGGTGCCCGATTCGGTTAAACCAATGGCCGTGTAATGTCCACAGTGCTGGGAAGCACCCAAATGTGTAACCATGGCCACTAGGCGATAGGTCAGTTGTTCGCCAGGATTTTTACGTGAGGCATATTTTGTTAGATCCAGTCTAGGTTTTATGGTTATTTGTTTATTTAGTTTAGTGCCTAACATTGAAAAACGTTTCAATTGTATACACAAGGCAATGGGTGCACGTTCCAAAGAGAATTGTTTTGTGGCTGAAACCTGATACAAAGGAATGGTAAGAAAATATTACACAATGTATTTAGTACTTTTGACAATAAAAATAACTTTTTTTAATAAAATTTTCTAAAGACTAGTGAGTAGACCCTAGACAAACTAGTTAATAGACTAATTAGTCCATAGACTGTTCCATAGAATAGTTCATGTTGCAGTCAATAGAAAAGTTCATAGATTATTACTTTTATTACTCGATAGACTATCCAATTAATCCATAGGATATACTTTCTTTTTGAAAAAGTTAGTTTCATTTAAATATTTTAAAATTCCATGACTTTATCTCTCATTCTTACCTTTTTCTTACAAGCTTCACACTTATAGCCCATATCCTCGAGACGTTCACGTGAAAAATAACCCTCTAAAGCTTCATCGACTGTATCGGCTTTGCGTATGTCCAAGAGTAAATCTTGAAAATGTTGAAATGTCACCGAGACATGATTACAGGACAAACAGCGTACAGCAGATTTTAGATAACCACCTAAAATTTGATTTAAAGGTGTTGTTTCTTTGCTGTACTGATCCAACTCCTTGTAGTTGCGAAAACGTGAGAGATAGGACTTTTCCATAGCCTCCACCAAGTAGCGTAAGAATTCATGAGCATCTTCCTGGCGACCCATAACTAAATGTTTACATATAGATTTTAACTTAGAATAAACATAGTAGGGTCGTATAGCCGATTGACTTTTTTGTGATTCGTGCAGAGTTTTGGCCATGGCACAAATAATGCAACCAGCATCAGTTGATTCACAACGTTCCATGTGGGCACTATCTGACATAAGCCAATTCGCCATGGAGGGTACATGGAATATGGCTTGTAGTGTGGAATTTAAATAACAAGTATTGCCCACATTCATCATACCCACACCAACATCCCATTTGCGTCCAGTGGCCTTCCAGCCTACACGCACATTTTCTCTTGGGTAGAGTATACGCTTGGGGGCAGGTAATTCATTTGGATTAGGAGCTTTTTTATTGGGTGTTCCTGGGCCACCACCATTTGCATTACCATTGGCATCTGTTGTTGTTGTTATTGTTCGATCATCATTATCAGGGCATAAACAGTCATTTAGAGGGGAAGAACAAGAATAACATAATTCATAATTATTATTAATATAATTACATTGCAATTTGTAGCAAATAAAATTATAAAACCTCTTAATTTTAAAGTAAAGAGGTTTCAATATGAAACGATATAAAAGCCATAACATTAAGTAATCCAACACGAGGCCACGTAAGGTCTCTAGTAAAAGTACACTCCAAATTTTCATTTTGTCCAAAGTATTAATAAAAAAACGGACAAAAATATTAAATTTTTACAATTTTTTTTTTAACACATTTGCTTTATTTTAGTTTTTTTAGCTATTTTTATCCTTGGATTTTCTTGTAGCCATTTTTTCCAAGGGAAAATTCAAGAATTTTCCTTATTTGCTTTACGCGCACTCAAAAAATATTTAATTTTCCTAGTTAACGCAAAATATGCTGCTATTTATGACATTTCTTTTGTTTTTCTTTCTACTTTTGACATCTACCTCAAATAAAAATTCTCTTGTCATTTTTACTCTTTATGTTATTGTTGTTGTTGTTCTTTTTTTTTTTATTTCGCGTGATAAGCACATTTCGCAATTGTATGTTTGTGTGTGCGTGTATGGAAATTATAAAAATAAAAATCAAAAGCAAAGCAACTGTATAGTGTGTACGTGATAAAAAATAAAAGAAAAACAAGAAAATGACACAACAAAGAAAACAAAAATAATAGAAAAGTTAATGTTGCCAACATGGGTTGTGGGTTGGCGCTTAAAAAGGTGAAATTTTACACGTGAGTAAAAAAAAAACAAAATATGTATGAAAAAAGTAAAAAAAATTTTAGAGGAAATTAGTAGAAGACTTAAATAGGTTTAGGAAACCTGGGTAGGTATTAAAAAATCATCCCAATAGTTATATGTACTAATTTTCAATTAACTTTTATCGTATTTTTGAAATATAAAGGCGGAAAATACATTAGGGCGGCCCCAAAATTGATGTTGCTGATGTTCATTTTACCATTTCTAAAATTTTTGGGCTAGATCAAAGGATAAAAACCTTCTTTTTTAAGGTGTTTATGATTTTTTCCATATTTCTTGAAAAAATTATATCTACTTATGCAATTTTATTATCAAACGAAAGGTCTTTAGAAGGCGCATTCAATGTCATATCAATCATTTATGTATGTGCGACTAAAAAAACATTAAAAAATGTTTATATTGCCGAAAACTTTATACAATTTCACCGATATACCTAGTTTTTTTCTGTTTTTCAAAATTTCATCTAGTCTACACTAGCCTGTCTGTAGCTGTGCTACATATAGCAAGTAAATTTCATACATATTAATTATATCCGGTAACGAAAGAAGAATAAGAAATTAGCAAAACAAAATTCTTTGTTGTCTCTTAAAAAAACTTAAACAACAAGCAACTTAAACAATAACAATGATTCATTACTAATATTAATAAATACATATTATCAAAAGCATAAAGAAACTAAGAAAAGATTTATAAAATACATTAAAAAAAATTCAATTTATTTTAACAATTAACAAAAAAAAGCACGTGATCTTTTTTTTTCTAAAAAACAAAAAAATAAACGTGTTTTTTTTTTTTTAAATTACAATTTTTCTTCCCACTATATACAAAAAAAACAAAACTTCACTATTTTTTTAAGCTGGCAATACTCTAATCAAAACAATGTAACTGCATTTTATCATTATTGACAACAACCAAAAAAAAAAAAAATAAAAACTTATTTCTTTTTCATTCGCTCTTTTACTAAACCAAAAGCAAATATCAATCTCTCTCTTTCTTTAATTTCTTGTAGTTTGGGCAATAAACATTGACGTTTACTAGCAAGATGAGAGAAAAAAATGTCTGCACAAATATTTACACAAAATAAAAGGAAGTATTTATTGTTTTTGTAAAAAAAAACTAGTGATGAAAACACACACAAAATATAAAATGAAAACAAAATAAAAAGAAAAAATAAAAAAACACGTACACTTACCGGCAGCGCTGTCACCATTTGCGCCATTATTATTGCAGGTTGCTGGTGAATTCCGACCATTTTCCATGGAATTATTATTTCCCGACGAGGGTTTTAAAACAATATATTTTGATTTTAAACTATCCAAAACAGATTGGCCATAATTGGTAACTTCTTCATAGTCGATTTTTGACAATAATACCCGTTTAGCGGATGCCACTAGTTTGCCATGCAATGTATCAATATCATCGGCATTAGAGCCACCATTCATTTTATCATCTTGTTGTTGGGACGGTGATGACGACGATGTCGTTGACTGTTGTTGTTTGGCCGCGGCCGAACAACTAACGCCTGAACCTAAAGATTCCCTTAGGGCGGCATTAACACTGGCCGCAGTCTCACAAACCACGGACACGGGCATGGAGTTGGTAGTAGTGGGGGTTTGTGGTGGAATTTTGACAAGATTTCGATTTTTTTTGTAATAAAACTGAAATTTTTAATTGGCGGGTGCGGTCGGCCTTACTGAAACTTTGTTTTCTAGTTTTGCTGTACAATTTGTCTGGCACCCGCTCTCACACTGTCCTGTGGTGTGTGTGTTTGGCTTTTATTCCTTTTTTCTTCAATTTGTACAACAACACGTAACCGTAATAAAAACAATTCCTTTCTTTTACTTTTTCTCTTTATCCACTCGTTTCTTTTGTTGTTTTCCTTCAATTTCTTGCTATCTTTTGCTTGTTGTGTTGTTCTTAACCTCCTCAATTCTCCTTGAATGTCCTTTACGTTTGTTTTTTTTTTTTATTTTAGAAAATAATTATTAAATTCTTTTATCATTATTTTAATTTTTTAAACATTTTCTCTCTACTTGTTGTCTTCATTTAACTCGTTTTTCTATATTATTTATTTTGCAACACTTTTACACGTTTTTTTTTCTTTTGATTTTCTATATGTATTTTCCCATCTTTTTTTACACCATATTCTTTTAGAAATTTTCGCGTTCAATGATTTTTTTCTTCTTTTTTACTGGTAGCCGTCAACTTTTTCAATTGAATTTTCTTTACTTTTTTACGTTTACTTGCAATTATTTTAGTATGTAATTGTTGTTCACACTTTTCTTTATGTTTTTTACATATTTTAGCATTTTTTTAATTAATATGAACTGTATAAAAATACGAAAAATATTGTGGAGAAATATTTTGCTGCTGTAATTCGGTCCGTAGCAAAAAAATTTTTTCTTCCGACTAAAATTGACGAGTAACTAGTACAAGTTGTTTCACAAAAACTCGTTTGAAATGTGAGGGACCACGCGTTTTTTTTCTTCAGTACAGAGTTGTGTTTTAAGGTACTTTTCTAGGTAGTGTTTAAAATGTACAAAAAATTTAAATTTTTGGAAAAACCATGTATTTATTTATTTGTTAAGTATAAAATAACTAATATAGTAATAAGTTTAGCAAAAGGTCAGTCTATACCTAAAATACAATTTGTTATTAGGCTTACTACTGACAAATTCATGGAATTTAGGTAAAAGAGAAAGCATTATTGGGCTATAACGGTAGTTTTACCTGTAGACGGATTAAAAAATTGCATTTCTTAATAAAACCTTTCGGAGTAGAAAAATTGTGTGCAGAAAATGTTGTTTAAATTTTAAAATACTTGAAAATTTTACGATCTTTCAAAATTTAAATATAAAAAACTTCATTGTTTAAAAATTTAAGCATACACACAGTGGGGCAGATTAAATTTGACATGGGAGTGGATAAAAAGTCGAAATTTCCCCTTTCCTAGTTTCTTCCCCTATAAATACAACTCTGTACTGAAAAAGAAAAAACTTCCCTAGCTATGGTTTTCATAACACACAGCATTCATATATATATGTATAAGGCGAAACGAATGCTGGTGTTTAAAAAGTTTCCTTAAAAAGCCATTAATTTTAAATAGTCTACAAAAAGTAGTTTTGTACTGTTTTTAATTAAATTTGTTTACTTTAGATTTCAGCAATGATTTGCTTTTGTGAAATGGCACTCTTGTTATTAGTATTTTTCACAAAGCGATACTATAATCCACTATTTCATCGTTCCAAAACTATTCAATCCGAAAAATACATTTTATGTTTACACTCTAATACTTTTTCGTGCCTCTAAAGGATATATATTTACAATAGTAATGGAAAATAATTAAATATTTTGGATAGAGTTTCTGGACATATACCAGGCTCATCCAGAATTATGGTATTTCAAATGCGACGACGCTAAAAATGCAGCTTTGATGGAAGATGCTTATAAAATATTGTTAAACAAACTTAAAGAGCATATACCAGATGCAACGAGAGACACGGTTTTGAAGAAATTAAGTATTTTTCGTGCCTCATTCAAAAGGGAAAATAGGAAAATGATGTTTATAAACCGAAGTGGGTATTCTACGATAAGTTGAAAATTTTTGGAAGACAAAGACGATGACAACGTACTTTTATTATTATATCATCTTTTCAGATTGAAAATTCTAAAAAGACTCAAAATAAACAAATCAATTTAGATAGAGAAGAGATTGAAAATGATATTTTAGTTACTGCAAAAAAACTCTTAGAAAAAGAACAAAAGGAAGAAGAAGCGGATAATGATGTAAATATATTTAGATATTGTTATAACATGTTCCAAGATATGAATGAACATGACAAAGGATTAGCATATCGAATCAGTTTAAAAGTTATTTATGCATGTAAAAATGGTAGAATGAATGAGCAAAAATTAATAAAGCTCTATAATTTGTTATATGATATTTTTTTTTTTTTTTTCGGGTTTTAATTAGGATGGCGGTACATTAAGCACTCATATTGCCAGGTTATCACACGTTTGTCCAGAGAAAACCCCACCAACCGACCTATACCTTCATATAGGAAGTTGGAGCATCCGGACTTAATTTCATCAAAAGTATTAATGGTCTCCACCAGAAAAAAGTTTTAGAGTTTTAATGGTCTCCACCAGTAAATATTTGAGTTTAAATGGTCTCCACCAGGTTATATCGTGAGTATTTTATGGTCTCCACCAGTTAAATACATAACCTCACTCTGAGGTAAAACGAAAGCACGCGTTTAATGAAGACAACGCATAACTTAGAACAGTTATACGAAGTAGTGCATTAAATTAGTGCGGGGTGAGAAGTAATTCTGTCGAAAGCCCAGCAACAAGCACAAGCCTGACCGTCCTTAAGAAATAAAAACGATGACGCGAGAGTTGTTCCCCAACTCAGACCTGAATTACAACTGTGTGTTATATGATATGCCTTCAATATCGTATACACAATGTTTTGAGTAAAAATGAACATACAGTGGTGGAAAAAATAATAGAAACGACTTCATTTTGTGTTGAAAACAAAATTTTCTCAAAAACTACCCGTTAGAATTTGATGATTAGTATCTCAAATAAAAGGTATTTATCTCTTCTTTCATATGATATATCTATTTTATAGATTTTTTTCCTTACTTTTTTCTGAAATTCATCTTGATTTTAAGGTAGGTTATTGTTTGGGCATTAAAAGAAAGTTTAGTTAAAACGTGCCCTATAATATTAAAACGCAAAAAACAATATTTCTTCCTATTTTTCACAAAATAAACGTATATGACTTTAAAAATGTAAAAAAATAAAAAACATATTTTGTTTTCCTAATTTTAAAACTTTCTGTTTCATTTTTTGGGTTATATCGTATTGTCTATATACTAGTATTAATTCCTATACATTTATCTATCTAAAAATCAAGATCAATTATATAAATTTTTAATTTTTTTGAACTTGTGCTTAAATAATTTTTCCTGTTTGTCAAAATACTGTGATATTTAAGTCACTTTTAAACCTCCTGGGGTAGGTTAAATTGAAAAATTGAAATATTGCTCGAAATTCGGGTCAAAAATCGGTGGATTAACTATTATCTATAAGTGGATTTAAGACTTTTTCGGTGGAAATCTTTTCAAAAACTAATTTTATATAAAATTCAACAAAGAAAAGTATTTTGTTCTATTATCTGTTTGTTTTATTTAAGAAATTTTGAATGTGGAACCCCTGAATCAGCTATCAGGAACCATACGGTAAATTAAACAGTAACAAATTAAACTTCAACTATCATAAAAAAACAATGTAAAAAGTTTATTTTTATATTAAGAACTTTATTTATGATTAAAAATTTTAAAATTAAATACAAAAAATTTTTTATATAAAAACCATTTTTTATATAAATTTATAATACTCATACTATTTATAATATTTTATATTTTTTATATAAAAATTTTTATATAAGAACCATTGAATAATGGTAATTAAAATTTATTTTTAAATTATTACTAATGAAATCGTAATAATTTAAAAAGCATTACCATTGGACAAAATAATGCTAATGAAAAAAAATAATTATATTTTTTTAATTAATGCTAATGAAATGTATGAATTACATACTTATAGTCTAAATTTTTTTTTATACGAAAAAATATATTATACACAAAATTTTCGTAAATATTAAGAAAAAAGTAGTTACGAAAATTATTTTCGTAAAATTAAGCATGGATTGTTTTCAGTGTAGGTAAATAAATAGTAAATAATTGTAGTAAATAGTAAATAATTGTAGTAAAAGTAGTAATTGAATTTAACAAAAAATACCAATAACTATTTTTTGATTTGTGACTAATTTGTAATTTGATTTATTCTAATTAGCAGGGCAAGGATTTCTATGCAAATGCATGTTTGCATATATAAAGGTAATAAAACCAACAACTATAAATAAAAAAATAATTTTAAAGTATAATTTATTACAGTTGCCAGAAACCAGTGAGAAATGGAAAAGGGAAAGGAAAAGGTTGGAACTTCCCCCATTGCATCGGTGCAATCTATCGGAAGCACATTTGTATGTGAAAACCAAATGAGAGCCAGGATTTTTACCTAAATTACAAAAATATCCACTCTGTTGTTTTAATGGCTATTGCGAACGCCAACTATGAATTTCTTTTTGTTGATGTGGATACAAATGGAAGGGCTGGAGATGCAGGGACGCTCTACAAAACTAAATTTCACTCTAAATTAAATAAAAAAGAATTGAGAATTCCGGCGCCAGACAATTTACCAGATACAGATATAAAAGCTCCGTACGTGTTTGTAGGCGACAGTGCCTTTCCATTTGGGGAAAATTTGATGAAACCCTATCCATTCAACACTTCAGATTCTCAAGAAATTGTATTCAACAAAAGATTATCAAAATCCAGGGTAGTCATTGAAAACACATTCGGCATAATGGCTAATTGTTTCAGAGTATTTCATACGACTATTAATTTGTCTCCGGAAAAAGTTACAAAAATAACTTTAGCATGCTGCTATCTCCATAATTTTTTGCGAAAACAATCGCCCATCATGTCTTCTAACCGCCATTCCAGCAATAACACAAGCAGCAACAACAACATTCGCTCAACTTCTAGTAATTTAAATGCTCAATTGGAGGAAAATTTTAATGGCCGATGTGTTCGAAATACGTTCAAAGATTATTTTAATGGTCCTGGCGCCTTACCTCCAACATAATTTCCCTTTTCCATCATGAATCGACTGGCTCGAAATTGATATTTGCTCTTTTTGATGTTCAATGTGAAATTGGTCCGGATTTTCGAAAATTTATTTTTAACTGTTTGTAAATTTAAATTGTTTGTAAAATTTAGTTGTTTGTAAATTTATGTAAATTGTTTGTAAATTTTAATTGTTTGTAAATTTGTTTGTATAAATAAATTAAATGAAGTGGTTAAGGCCTATTATGGATGCCAGCCATTAAAAAAAAATTGGCAATGCGCCCGGTGTAGTACCTCCTTGGTGGCGTGGAAAACTACACAGTTATTAAATTCGTAATCCATGATAATAAATTATTTATATTTTCCTTTCTAGCCCATTTCAGTGTTTTTTAATATGTTCCCCAACTTCTAAGTAAGGTTCTATAAATCGACTTTCGAATAATCGAACAATCGACTTTTTGTCGAAAAAAGTCTAAAAGTCGAAGTCGACTATTTTGTTCCAAAAAAGTCGATAACTCGACTATGGTCTGTGAAAAAAGTAGAAAAGTCTGAAAGTCGAAAAAATCGATAAGTCGAAAAAAGTCGGAAAAAGTCGAAAATTGTAGAAACAATTCAAAAATAGTCGATAATCTTAAAAAAGTGGAAAAAAGTCAAAAACTCTTAAATAGTTGGAAAAACTCAAAAAAAAGTCAAAAAATAGTCAAAAAGTCGAAAAAATCGAAAAGTCGGAAAAAGTTGAAAAAAGGCGGAAAAAGTCGGAGGAAGTTGAAAAAAGGCGGAAAAAGTCGAAAAAAATCGAAAAAATTCGAAAAGTCGACTATTTATAAAATACTTATAGTCGAAAAGTCTAAAAGTCGACTTTTAATTAAATGAAAAAAGTCGAAAAATCGACTTTTCATAAAATGCAAAACTCGAGAAGTAGAAAAGTCGACTTTTAACTAAATGAAAAAAGTTGAAAAGTCGACTTTTCGTTTCAACTATAGAACCCTACTTCTAAGGGCTTGTCCAGTAAGAAATACGGTAAGAAATACGCGGGATTGTATGAAAACTTGGATAGTTAGCAACTCATTTTCGAGGAAATTTCTCTCTGAGAGAGAAAAATAAACCACACGTTTTTTCTTCAGTACAGAGTTGTGTTTTAGGTACTTTTCTAGGTAGTGTTTAAAATGTACAAAAAATTTCATTTTTGGAAAAACCAAATATTTATTTATTTGTTAAGTATAAAATAACTAATATAGTAATAAATTTAGCAAAAAGTCAGTCTATACCTAAAATACAATTTGTTATTATAGGCTTACTACTGACAAATTCATAGAATTTAGGTAAAAGAGAAAGCATTATTGGGCTATAACGGTAGTTTTACCTGTAGACGGATTAAAAAATTGCATTTCTTGATAAAACCTTTCTGAGTAGAAAAATTGTGTGCAGAAAATGTTGTTTAAATTTTAAAATACTTGAAAATTTTACGATCTTTCAAAATTTAAATATGAAAAATTCACTGTTTAAAAATTTAACAAAACAAAGTGGGACAGATTAAATTTGACATGGGAGTGGATAAAAAGTCGAAATTTCCCCTTTCCTAGTTTCTTTCCCTATAAATACAACTCTGTACTGAAGAAGAAAAAACTTCCCTAGCTATGGTTTTCATAACACACAGCATTCATATATATGTATAAGGCGAAACGAATGCTGGTGTTTAAAAAGTTTCCTTAAAATGCCGTTAATTTTAAATAGTCTACAAAAAGTAGTTTTGTACTGTTTTTAATTAAATTTGTTTACTTTAGATTTTAGCAATGATTTGCTTTTGCGAAATGGCACTCTTTTTATTAGTATTTTTCACAAAGGGATAATATAATCCAGTACTTCATTGTTCCAAAACTATTCAATCCGAAAAATACATTTTATGTTTACGAATATTGGTGTTTAAAAAGTTTCCTTAAAGTCCATTAAATCTTGAGACACAGTATCAGAGACTTGCGCCGATTCGGCTTAAGCCGACTAAGCCTAGCCGCCGAACAAAATGTCAAAGCCGCCGCCGCCGAAAATTTTTCAGCTTAGTACGGCTTGAAAATTTCGCCATATTTTGTACAATTTACAGAATACTTTCGCTAAATTTGTGGAATTTTACAATATAAAATTAATTTGTTTTCATTTAAGCAAGTTTTCTTTTATCTAATAATAAGCCGCTCATTGAAATTTGGCCGGTGTAGAACTTTGCTCAACGTTCGATGTATATGCTTCGCCTCAGATATTTTCGTGTTTTCGCGCCTAATTCGAGTCGCTGCTTTGACTTCAAACCAGCTTCGTTGACGTCAACGGAGCTACACCTTTTTACATTGCTGGTATGTCATACCGTAAAGGGCTAGGATATCGAACATGTGTATTTCAAATGTGAAGTGCAGTTGATGTCAATTCTGCCGACTGCGAAAAGAAATTCTGCTAGAATTTTTCGCGCCAAGCTGTTTTCTGCATTTTTTATTTGCCACAAAAAATCTGTTGTGTGTGTGCGAAAATCTAAAATGACAGAAATGATATTCTTTAAATAAAAAAATAATTTTTTACTAAAAATTGAAATTAATAAGATTGTATGCTATATGTACTACTATACCGAGGGTCATTGTACAAAGAAACAGCAAGTGTTGGGTTGAATTTAGTTAAATTGTTAATAATTATGATGAAATTTTTTTAAGGCGGGGTTTGTTTTCGTTTAATACCCAAAAAAAGTGTTTATCGAAATCTATATTTGGCATATTTGTGAGATCTAGAAGATTAAAAAATGTAAGTAATGGTGTTAATAAATTATTTATTTGTCTATAAAGAACGTCTTTCTTTTCAAGAAAGAGGAGGCATCATGATGGTCTCCTGAAAGAATGCCCACATATATACCTCCCTAGTCAATAGAGCGCGATGTCTGTCAGGTGTGCCTTTCAGTGAAGCTCTTGTTGTCCCCAAACACTATGGTGGCCGAATATTTACAAGAAACAATTGTTAAGCCGCCTTTTATACAAATTTATAGCTTTGTAGAGAATGTCTTCACGGACCTAGAGGATATAACTTGGCTAGGTATGTAGATGTTGTTTGGCCAAATATTGGTACTAACCATTGTGGACTTTATGTCGACTTTAGGTCCCTTATAGTTGTCACACTATACCAAACAAGTTTAATTCCAGTCAAACATTCAAATTTCAAGTGTTGAAATACACTTTAATTCAATAGCATTCTCCAGTGAAAACGAAACTTGAATTCAAGTCGAACATTACAATGTTTTTACAGTATAATTCAATGCACGAAATCTATATACATAATACATATATAAAATTCTAATGTTACTGACTGACTGACTGACTAATTCATCATCGTAGAGCCTAAACGGTTTATGCTCTTTGAGCTGAAATTTGGGCAGGATGTTAGTCTCCCACCAAATGTATCTAATAAGACGGGATTTTTGGAAATTCGATTTTTTTGGGGGTTAAAAAAGGGTAAAAACGTAAATTCGGTAACCTCAAATCTCCTAAACTAGAAAAGTTATAAAAACAGTTAAAGCTTATCGTCGTTCATTTAAAAAAAAGCGGACAGGTGTCCGGTAATTTTTTCAAATTCGGCTCCTTTGGGGAATAAACGGGTAAAAACTGTAATTTGGTAGTTCTTTTGCACCCCATGTATCTTTTAAACCAGAGAACATTAAAAAATATTTTTGAATCCTTCATAACTTGACGAACAAATAAAAATATGAATTTAGTACTTTTTGGATATTCGGGCGTTTAAGGGGTGAAAATTTTACCTATTTTTGGTACTTTTTTATGAAACATCATTTTTAGTTCATTAACTTATACATATGAATACATAATAACGGGCTCCCAATACGATGTTGCAACTTTTTGGAACAGAATTTTTATTTCGTTAATGGGGAGGAAAAAAGTACCAAAAGGGGTAAAAACGGGAAATTTGATTTTATTCAAGAAACACTAAATAAGTTAATGGGGTGTTATTTGGAACACCGGTACCAAGTTATATTTTTTGGTACTTTTTCATTCTCCAACTGGTACTTTTTGAGTTTTCTATGATATTGAAATCGAAACATGAAATTAATAATTAAGGGACTTTTCGGAACTTTTTGGTTCTACAAAGGTACTTTTTGAATTCTATAAAATTTAACCTAGAAACATGAAATTAAGCAAGTAGAGTCCGGAGTAAATGAGAATCTATAAAATGGGACTTATTGGTACTTTATCGTACTTCGACTGGTACTTTTTTGACTTAGAACTTAGAAACATGTAATTAAGCACTTGAGAATCTATAAATATGGACTTTTTGGTACTTTTTCGTTCTTCAAAAGGAACTTTTTGAATTTTCTATAATAGAAACATGAAAGCGTGTAGAGCCCCGATTAAGTGAGAACCTGGTTCTTCAAAAGGTACATTTTAAGTTTTTGTATAATAATGAACCTAGAAACGTGAAATTAAGCGTGTAGAACCCCGATTAAGTGAGGTCCTATAAAAGGGGACCCCGGTACTTTTTCGTTCTTCAAAAGGTACTTTTTGAGTTTTCTATTAAATTGAACATAGAAACATGAAATTATGCACGTAGAGCCCGGAGTAAATGAGAATCTATAAAATGGCACTTTTTGGTACTTTTTCGTTCTTTGACTGGTACTTTTTGAGCTTGCTACAAAATTTGAACCTCGAAACATGAAATTAAGCACTTAGAGCCTGGAGTAAATGAGAATCTTTAAAAGGGGAACTTTATCGTACTTCGACTGGTACTTTTTGAGTTTTACATAAAATTAAACATAGAAACATAAAAATAAATATGTAGAGCCCGGAGTAATCTATAAAAAGGGACTTTTTAGTACTTTTTCGTTCATCGACTGGTACTTTTTGAATTTTTTATAATATTGAACCTAGAAACATGAAATTAAGAATGTACAGCCCGGATTAAGTGATAACATATAAAAGGGGACTTTTTGGTACTTTTTCGTTCTTCGACTGGTACTTTTTGAATTTTTTATAATATTGAACCTATAGACATGAAATTAAACCTGTTCTTCAACTGGTACTATTTGAATTTTCTATTATAATGAGCCTAAAAACATAAAACTAAGCAATCAGGGACTTGAGTGAATGAAAATTTAAACTGGAGTATTTCTAGTAATTTTTCGTTCTTTAACTGGTATTTTTTGAATTTTCTAAAATATTGAATATATAAACATAAAATTAAACACGCAGTATCCTAATTGAACGAAAATTTATCTCTTACAGAAAATCAGTTTATAGCTAATACATAATTCCAAAAGTTATCATTATGATAGATTTATGGTAGAATTAAAAAAAAAAATACTTTAAATTATAGAGAACTTTGTCCATAATTGACCCAATTCCACATTTAAGTCTCTAATCCGAAAATCACGGTGACGTTCTTATTAATCTAATGATCAAAGTCCATAAATATATGTATATGACCACTTCCGAAATTTGCTTTTTTACGACAAATGATTTGCCGAATATAACACTTACTCCTTACTTATTTTAATCATAAAGAAATTACCGCTAAAACAGGAATAGTCTGCTTTTAGAGTTGCGAGTTTTCATACGCTCTAATAATGTTTTCAAAGTGAAACTTTTGCAATATTTTTCAATCTCTTTGTGATCCCTTTAAATGATGTTGTTCTGGAAGAACTTTAACATCCATGTAAACATTTTGGGTAATAAATTGGGGGACTACCAATGAGGGGAGCGGAACCTCCCATATGAATTAAATACAAAAATTCGTTTATCTGGGAAACTAATAGAACTAAATTCTTCAAATTTTGCACGAAGAACTTTAATAATCATTTGAACATTTTGGAGAAAAAAGGGCGGACATTCATCTGGGGGGCTTGGAGCTCCCATATGAATTAAATAAAAAATTCGTATATCTGAGAAACTATTAGAGCTAGAATCTTCAAATTTTACTGAAGAACATTTAGAGAAATTGCAATAATTTGCGTGGAATCTCCCATATGTAACAAATTGTATATCTGGAAAACCATTGTAGTTAGAATCATCAAAATCGTTAACTGGATTTCTTATTTATATTGCTTTTAGGGTAGCACAGCACACTGGGTATAGCTAGTAAATAAACAAATAAAATATCTTTGTTTTTACGTAAAACTTGGAGAAAGGATTTGTTTTTAATTTTTAAGAATTTTTTATTCATCCCTGCATAATTTCTCACACAATTTTTGAGCTTGATCTGTTTTGTTGTTATAAACAATATATTTGTTTCCAAAATCCCACTTTCTGATCTCTCGGATTCCGTTTTTATTTAAAATCGTTGAAAATTTAAAAACTAAACGTACAAAATTTCGACTTTTTTCATTTAGTTAAAAGTCGACTTTTTTCATTTAATTAAAAGTCGACTTTTAGACTTTTCGACTATAATTATTTTATAAATAGTCGACTTTTCGATTTTTTCGACTTTTTGACTATTTTCGACTTTTTTCCGACTATTTTTTGACTTTTTTCGAGTTTTTCCGACTATTTTAGAGTTTTTGACTTTTTTCCACTTTTTTAAAATTTTCGACTATTTTTGACTTGTTTCTACAATTTTCGAGTTTTCGCCTTTTTCCGACTTTTCGACTTTTTCCGACTTTTTTCGACTTTTCACGACTTTTCGACTTTTTTCGACTTTCTTCGACATTTTTCGACTTTATTCGACTTATCGACCTTTTTCGACTTTTCGACTTTCAGACTTTTCGACATTTATTAACAAAGTCGACTTTTCGACTTTTTTCACAGACGATAGTCGAGTCGAGTTGACTTCGACTTTTTTCGACAAAAAGTCGATTGTTCGAAAGTCGATTTATAGAACCCTAATCGAAAGTTTAAATTTTTAGAACGAAGTTTTTGGCCATAACTTTGATACTATGGTGGAGTTAATAAAATTGTACCCCTACTATGAATGTATTTAAAAAGATATTAAATATATTGACAAATGTTTAATAAAATGCCTATGATTCAATTTGAGGTTTTAATTGTATTAATATATAATTATAATTATTTTGCCATAAATTTCTTATAAAAGCTTACAAATTTTTAAAATGTATTATCAGTTTCTTTGCAATTGCCAATAAATAA
This sequence comes from Lucilia sericata, assembly GCF_015586225.1. Taxonomy (NCBI): domain Eukaryota; kingdom Metazoa; phylum Arthropoda; class Insecta; order Diptera; family Calliphoridae; genus Lucilia; species Lucilia sericata. The sequence continues at coordinate 177,333 of NW_023994766.1, forward strand.
ACATTAAGTGGAAATAACGTAAATAAAGTAATTCAAATTACGATGAAGTTATATTTGGGATTTATTACTACAATGACCATTTGCTGTCAAATGGCAATGGCAGGACGTTTTAATATTACTTGTTATTATGATACCGCTAGTATTAAAAGAGGAGGTAAGATGATAAACTAAAAGTTGACAGAATTGGAACTCAATTACTACTGAACTAGAACCGAACTACCGAACTAGAACTGAACTAGAACTGAACTAGAACTGAACTAGAACTGAACTAGAACTGAACTAGAACTGAACTAGAACTGAACTAGAACTGAACTAGAACTGAACTAGAACTGAACTAGAACTGAACTAGAACTGAACTAGAACTGAACTAGAACTGAACTAGAACTGAACTAGAACTGAACTAGAACTGAACTAGAACTGAACTAGAACTGAACTAGAACTGAACTAGAACTACTAGAACTGAACTAGAACTGAACTAGAACTGAACTAGAACTGAACTAGAACTGAACTAGAACTAAACTAGAACTGAACTAGAACTGAACTAGAACTGAAACTAGAACTGAACTAGAACTGAACTAGAACTGAACTAGAACTGAACTAGAACTGAACTAGAACTGAACTAGAACTGAACTAGAACTGAACTAGAACTGAACTAGAACTGAACTAGAACTGAACTAGAACTGAACTAGAACTGAACTAGAACTGAACTAGAACTGAACTAGAACTGAACTAGAACTGAACTAGAACTGAACTAGAACTGAACTAGAACTGAACTAGAACTGAACTAGAACTGAACTAGAACTGAACTAGAACTGAACTAGAACTGAACTAGAACTGAACTAGAACTGAACTAGAACTGAACTAGAACTGAACTAGAACTGAACTAGAACTGAACTAGAACTGAACTAGAACTGAACAGAACTGAACAAGAACTGAACTAGAACTGAACTAGAACTAGAACTGAACTAGAACTGAACTAGAACTGAACTAAACTGAACTAGAACTGAACTAGAACTGAACTAGAACTGAACTAGAACTGAACTAGAACTGAACTAGAACTGAACTAGAACTGAACTAGAACTGAACTAGAACTGAACTAGAACTGAACTAGAACTGAACTAGAACTGAACTAGAAACTGAACTAGAACTAAACTAACTGAACTAGAACTAAACTAGAACTGAACTAGAACTGAACTAGAACTGAACTAAAACTGAACTAGAACTGAACTAGAACTGAACTAGAACTGAACTAGAACTGAACTAGAACTGAACTAGAACTGAACTAGAACTGAACTAGAACTGAACTAAACTGAACTAGAACTGAACTAGAACTGAACTAGAACTGAACTAGAACTGAACTAGAACGAACTAGAACTGAACTAGAACTGAACTAGAACTGAACTAGAACTGAACTAGAACTGAACTAGAACTGAACTAGAACTGAACTGAACTTACTAGAACTGAACTAGAACTTAACTAGAACTTAACTAGAAGAACTGAACTGAACTAGAACTGAACTAGAACTGAACTAGAACTGAACCAGAACTGAACTAGAACTGAACTAGAACTGAACTAACTGAACTAGAACTGAACTAGAACTGAACTAGAACTGAACTAGAACTGAACTGAACTGAACTAGAACTGAACTAGAACTGAACTAGAACTGAACTAGAACTGAACTAGAACTGAACTAGAACTGAACTAGAACTGAACTAGAACTGAACTAGAACTGAACTAGAACTGAACTAGAACTGAACTAGAACTGAACTAGAACTGAACTAGAACTGAACTAGAACTGAACTAGAACTGAACTAGAACTGAACTAGAACTGAACTAGAACTGAACTAGAACTGAACTAGAACTGAACTAGAACTGAACTAGAACTGAACTAGAACTGAACTAGAACTGAACTAGAACTGAACTAGAACTGAACTAGAACTGAACTAGAACTGAACTAGAACTGAACTAGAACTGAACTAGAACTGAACTAGAACTGAACTAGAACTGATCTAGAACTGAACTAGAACTGAACTAGAACTGAACTAGAACTGAACTAGAACTAGAACTGAACTAGAACTGAACTAGAACTGAACTAGAGCTGAACTAGAACTGAACTAGAACTGAACTAGAACTGAACTAGAACTGAACTAGAACTGAACTAGAACTGAACTAGAACTGAACTAGAACTGAACTAGAACTGAACTAGAACTGAACTAGAACTGAACTAGAACTGAACTAGAACTGAACTAGAACTGAACTAGAACTGAACTAGAACTGAACTAGAACTGAACTAGAACTGAACTAGAACTGAACTAACTGAACTAGAACTGAACTAGAACGAACAAATGAATGAATTTCCAACACTTTACAAACGTTTTTAGTAAATCTATTTTTAATAACACATTCAAATTTCCAATTCTAGGATTTGCCAACTATACCGAAACTGATTTAAAATCATCTTTCGAATATTGCACCCACGTAGTTTATGGTTATGTTGGCTTGAAACCCGATTCATTTGCCATCGAAACCCTGCTGCCGGAGCAAAATTTAATATTTTCTCAAGTCAAAAAATTGAAACAAAAAAATCGTAATATTACATTTTTAGTAAGTTTAGGTGGTGGTAAGGATTTGAGTAATCGTGAAAAATATATGAAACTTCTGGAGGCGTCCCTTCAAAAACAAAGCAAATTCATAGAATCAGTAAAAAGTTTTGTGCGTCAATATAATTTTGATGGTTTAGATTTGGCCTATCAATTTCCAAACCATAAGAAACATAAATCAACAGTTAATAAAATGTTTGATCAAGCCAAAAAAGTATTATCGAAACATAAAATGGCTAAACCACTTAAAAAACATATTGTTAATGTAAATGTGCATAAGAAGAGGTTCACGGAATTGGCAAATAAACTTAAGAACACCTTAAAACGAGATAATCTTATGTTGACCTTGACTGTTTTGCCACATGTCAATGCCAGTAGTAAGTTATACGGAATATTAAAGATCCAGGGTTTGTGTTTAATTTAATTATATCTCTATTTTTTAGAATACCTAAATATACGCTCTGTTATGGAAGATTTTGATATGGTCAATTTGGGCACCTTTGATTACTCTACGCCCGAATATACTCCCAATGATGCCGACTACTTGGCTCCCCTAAACTCGCTTTATAACAAACAAATCTCACGCCATCGTAACTCCAATGTCGAACAAGATGTACGCCTATGGCTTTCTCAACATATACAATCTAGAAAACTTAATATTGGCATTGCTACCTATGGCCGTGCATGGAAATTGCCAAAGCCCTTGAAATCTAATGTTATGCCCATTAAATCAGCACTTGATGGCCCTGCTTCGGGTGGTGAATTAACACGTACGCCTGGCTTATTAAGTTGGCCGGAAATTTGTTTAAAAGTTCCCAAAATGTCGAAAACTATGAATAAGAATTATGGCAATTTTGCCTTCCGTACTCCTAATGTTAAAGGTCAAGAGGGTTTCTTAATAACATATGAAGATCGCGATAGTCTTGGAGCAAAAGCTGAATTTGTCAAGAGAAATTCTTTGGGTGGTATAGCTGTATTCGACTTGTCATTAGATGATTTCCGCGGTAAATGTAAGGAAGGTCAATATCCAGCTCTGAAAGCAATTAAATATAAATTGATTTAATTGTGTCAAGAGTTTTTAAGCTATGTACTAAAAAAGATCCAGTAGATTTAAAAATATTGTAGTTTAAGAATTTTCAATAAATAATATTTTAAAATATCATATTATTAAAAGTTTCGAATTTCAAATCGGACAGAAATAGATGATATTTACTATGTTCTTTTTTGTTTCGACCAAAATTCTTCCCTTTCATTTAAGATTAATTATATTAACTGCACTTACTTCAGTTTGACCATGCTAGAGTATTAGAAAAGTCCTTTTCTGAGTTACTTAAAGAAAGACTAACCTTAAACAGAATTACATATGTTTGTATTAGATAAAACTACATTATTACTTGTATAATCGTTCGATTTGGTTTCTGATCACGTATTAAGTTCAAGTGTTAAATGCACCACATTCTCCTTAAATGAATTTACATTTCTAGTACATTGGAGGGGGGCTAATGGTACCAAAATCTTGCGGAGTTTATGTACCCCCTAGGGAGACGAATTTAATATTAGTTCTTTATGCGCTTGCCCTAATTACCCAGACTTGGTATTACCCAGCCAGCAAGCGGAACTAGTCTATAGTATATACTATAGTTTAGTCTATAGTCTAGTCTATAGTCTAGTCTATAGTCTAGTCTATAGTCTAGTCTATGGTCTAGTCTATAGTCTAGTCTATAGTCTAGTCTATAGTCTAGTCTATAGTCTAGCCTATGGTCTAGCTATAGTCTAGTCTATAGTCTAGTCTATAGTCTAGTCTATAGTCTAGTCTATAGTCTAGTCTATAGTCTAGTCTATAGTCTAGTCTATAGTCTAGTCTATAGTCTAGTCTATAGTCTAGTCTATAGTCTAGTCTATAGTCTAGCTATTAGTCTAGTCTATAGTCTAGTCTATAGTCTAGTCTATAGTCTAGTAGTCTATAGTCTAGTCTATAGTCTAGTCTATAGTTCTAGTCTATAGTCTAGTCTATAGTCTAGTCTATAGTCTAGTCTATAGTCTAGTCTAATAGTCTAGTCTATAGTCTAGTCTATAGTCTAGTCTATAGTCTAGTCTATAGTCTAGTCTAGTCTATAGTCTAGTCTATAGTCTAGTCTAGTCTATCTATGTCTAGTCTATTAGTCTAGTCTATAGTCTAGTCTATAGTCTAGTCTATAGTCTAGTCTATAGTCTAGTCTATAGTTGTCTAGTCTATAGTCTAGTCTATAGTCTAGTCTATAGTCTAGTCTATAGTCTAGTCTATAGTCTAGTCTATAGTCTAGTCTATAGTCTAGTCTATAGTCTAGTCTAGTATCTATAGTCTAGTCTATAGTCTAGTCTATAGTCTAGTCTATAGTCTAGTCTATAGTCTAGTCTATAGTCTAGTCTATAGTCTAGTCTATAGTCTATCTATGTAGTCTATAGTCTAGTCTATAGTCTAGTCTATAGTCTAGTCTATAGTCTAGTCTATAGTCTAGTCTATAGTCTAGTCTATAGTCTAGTCTATAGTCTAGTCTATAGTCTAGTCTATAGTCTAGTCTATAGTCTAGTCTATAGTCTCTATAGTCTAGTCTATAGTCTAGTCTATAGTCTAGTCTATAGTCTAGTCTATAGTCTAGTCTATAGTCTAGTCTATAGTCTAGTCTATAGTCTAGTCTATAGTCTAGTCTATAGTCTAGTCTATAGTCTAGTCTATAGTCTAGTCTATAGTCTAGTTATAGTCTAGTCTATAGTCTAGTCTATAGTCTAGTCTATAGTCTAGTCTATAGTCTAGTCTATAGTCTAGTCTATAGTCTTAGTCTATAGTCTGAGTCTATAGGTCTAGTCTATAGTGCTAGGTCTATCGTCTAGTCTAGTCTATAGTCTAGTCTATAGGCTAGTCTATGTCTAGCCTATAGTCTTATCTATAGTCTAGTCTATAGTCTAGTCTAGAGTGCCTAGTCTATAGTCTAAGTCTATATCCAGTCTATGTCTAGTCTATAGTCTAGTCTATAGTCTAGTCCTATAGTCTAGTCTAGTCTTCTATAGTCAGTCTATAGTCTAGTCTATAGTCTAGTCTATAGTCTAGGTCTATAGTCTTAGTCTATAGTCTGAGTCTATAGGTCTTCTTAGTCCTAGTATATAGTTTAGTCTATAGTCTAGTCATATAGTCTAGTCTATAGTCTATTTTCTAGTCTAGTCTAGTCTAGTCTAGTCTAGTCTAGTTCTAGTCTAGTCTAGTCTAGTCTAGTCTAGTCTATAGTCTATAGTCTAGTCTATAGTCTTGTCTATGTCTAGTCGTCAAATCAAATGCAATCTCAAAACATACAAATCAAGATCTTTCTTTTATCCGACAGATAGAGATTCATGTCTCTTGACAGCGTTTTCATAGCCTCAGATTCTATTATATTGTGATACCTATACTAGCTATGCGGGACAATTGAGAAGGTCTTCTTAAAATAGCTCCTTTAAAACAACAAATTCGCAAAATAATTACATATAAATAGAAATACATGCTCTCTTGTTCAACGACACTTCTAACTAACTGAACTAGTGGCAGTAGCAAATGCAAACACACATACCCTCACAGAGATATTGTTGCCACAGTCTCAAGTACATACTCTCCTGATACAATTCATTACACTGCTGCCTCAAGGATATAAATTAAAAGGATTTATTGTTTTGTCCGTGAAAGTGTATGTGTATATTTCCGTATATCTTTAAACAAATGTAAAATGACTGGAAAAAAACTCAAAAATTACATTTGAAATTATTTTGTCTTTAAGTAAACAAAATGAAAGATTAATATTTTAAATGTAAACCGTTTGAAATGAAAGAATTTAATTTAATCCTGTGGGTGTTTTTTTTTTCTATTTATATAAACTAAAAAGGAGTTTAAAATGTCTTTACGTCATCCCTGTCGGTACGTCAATCAAGACTATCATAAGTTAAAATAATTAAAATTCTTAATTATAACAGGATTTCAAAAACTATAAAAAATTCTTAATATCAAAAATTGAAATATCCATTTGTCTTTTTAAGACATAAATCACTGTAATATTTTCCGGTTTCATAATAAGAATTAATCTACCTGTAAATAAACTATTGCATAATTTTTTTTATATTCAAAGCCTTAAAACAAGCGGATGTGGTAAACGACACGTTTAAACCATTTGAAATCAATTTATTTAATTTAAATGTAAAAATTGTAACATTTGTTTAACGACATTGTCCTAGGAAGCAAATTGTAAATTCCTTGTGTTGCCTTAAGTTTGGTCATCTTACCTTTAGGGGCATTTTATGTTTTCGAAACAGCAATATGCTGCTGATGGTATCCTGTTGTAAACTGTCATAGAAATAATTGTCACCATAGTGATCGTTTTTTATTTATTTTAAAAGGGTTTTGAAGTTGAAGTCAGAGTATTAAATGAATTATATTTTAGATAGACAGATCGATAGACTATAGACTAGACTATAGACTAGACTATAGACTAGACCATAGACTAGACTATAGACTAGACTATAGACCAGACTATAGACTAGACTATAGACTAGACTATAGACTAGACTATAGACTAGACTATAGACTAGACTATAGACTAGACTATAGACTAGACTATAGACTAGACTATAGACAAGACTATAGACTAGACTATAGACTAGACTATAGACTAGACTATAGACTAGACTATAGACTAGACTATAGACTAGACTATAGACTAGACTATAGACTAGACTATAGACTAGACTATAGACTAGACTATAGACTAGACTATAGACTAGACTATAGACTAGACTATAGACTAGACTATAGACTAGACTATAGACTAGACTATAGACTAGACTATAGACTAGACTTAGCTAGACTATAGCTAGTTAGTTAGTTAGTTAGTTAGTTAGTAGTTAGTTAGTTAGTAGTTAGTTAGTTAGTTAGTTAGTTAGTTAGTTAGTTAGTTAGTTAGTTAGTTAGTTAGTTAGTTAGTTAGTTAGTTAGTTAGTTAGTTAGTTAGTTAGTTAGTTAGTTAGTTAGTTAGTTAGTTAGTTAGTTAGTTAGTTAGTAGTTAGTTAGTTAGTTAGTTAGTTAGTTAGTTAGTTAGTTAGTTAGTTAGTTAGTTAGTTAGTTAGTTAGTTAGTTAGTTAGTTAGTTAGTTAGTTAGTTAGTTAGTTAGTTAGTTAGTTAGTTAGTTAGTTAGTTAGTTAGTTAGTTAGTTAGTTAGTTAGTTAGTTAGTTAGTTAGTTAGTTAGTTAGTTAGTTAGTTAGTTAGTTAGTTAGTTAGTTAGTTAGTTAGTTAGTTAGTTAGTTAGTTAGTTAGTTAGTTAGTTAGTTAGTTAGTTAGTTAGTTAGTTAGTTAGTTAGTTAGTTAGTTAGTTAGTTTAGTTAGTTAGTTAGTTAGTTAGTTAGTTAGTTAGTTAGTTAGTTAGTTAGTTAGTTAGTTAGTTTGAAAGGAGGATGTTTATACATCAAATCCGAAGAAATACACCTAGGCCTCTATCGGGCCTGTTGTGCGCTCCTTAACCAGTGCCTCAGGTGGGAATCGAACCCACCACCTCCGGTCTACCAGACTAGAACACTAACCACTAACCTACCGGAGGCGACCGTATAGACTAGACTATAGACTAGACTATAGACTAGACTATAGACTGGCCTATATATATAATAGACTGTAGATTAGAATTCAGTATGTATAGATTTTGTTACCAAATATGTACTTTATATCTTATGCTTATAAAAAATATTTTTTATACCCTACACCACTTTAGTGGGGAGGGTATATTGGATTTGTGCTGATGTTTGTAACGCACAATAATATTAGTCCTATACCCACCTTAAAGTATACCAACCGGCTTAGAATCATTTTTTGAGTCGATTTACCATTTAAACCTGGTAATCAAACTACAGGTCGCAATTTTGAAGATAATTCAATGAAATTTGGCACATGATCTTCTATTGGCCCAGGGACGAAGCCTATTGAAAATGGTTAATATCGGTCCATTATTTCACCTAGCCCCCATACAACTGAGCCCCGAATAGGGCTTGTAAACCTTGTAATCAAACTACAGGTCGTAATTTTGAAGATAATTCAATGAAATTTGGCACATGATCTTCTATGGTACCGGAGACAAAGCCTATTGAAAATGGTTAACATCGGTCCATTTTCTCATTTAGCCCCCATACAACTGAACCCCCGAATAGGGCTTGTAAACTTTTAATCAAACTACAGGTTGCAATTTTGAAGATAATTCAATGAAATTTGGCACATGATCTTCTATTGGCCCAGGGACGAAGTCTATTGAAAATGGTTAATATCGGTCCATTATTTCACCTAGCCCCCATACAACTGAGCCCCCGAATAGGGCTTGTAAACCTTTTAATCAAACTACAGGTCGTAATTTTGAAGATAATTCAATGAAATTTGGCAGATGATCTTCTATGGTACCGGAGACGAAGCTTATTGAAAATGGTTAACATCGGTCCATTATTTCACCTAGACCTCATACAACTGAAAACGACGAATAGGGATTTTAAGTTTATAATTATGATTAATATACTCGTATCTCGACAAAAAGCTGCAAAACCAAGTTCTATACTAGCCTTGATGACTCGCATGAATTTTATAATTATAGGGTCTCATTTGACCATAGCCCCTATACAAATTTCCCTTCAAAATTTGACTTAAATGTCCACAATTGTATTCAACAATAAATGGCTTAAGTATAATTTAAGGCAAGGTACAATTCAACTTAAATGCTTTATTATGAAAACTAAATCACATTTTATTTTTGTAACAGGTGTAGGGTATTATATGGTCGGCCTCGCCCGACTATAATTTCTTACTTGTTTTTATTTAATTTTAGTAACTGATGGAGTATTTGTTTACCTTTAAACAATTTACTCTTAAACAGATTCCTTTCACTTGCCTGTGTGCGCTAATTTAAAATAGAGAGGAAAAAACCTAGAAGCGAAACTTTCAATGTTCAAATCGACAAGATATTATTTTTCATTATCAGCAAAGCCGTTGTTGTTTTTGCTGCTTTTGTTCTTGTTCTTGTTATTTTATTTTCTAAACTCTACATTTTACTATTTTAATATTGTTGTTATTGTTGTTTTTATTACTGTGCCTAGTCACCCCCATTATCATTAAAAACAACAATTCCTTAAAAAATACTACTAGACCCCCGCTCCTTATTTGCCCTTTTGACTCGTTTTTCGTTTTTGTTGATTTTCTTTTCGTGGCGCGATAAGATTTCTCACTTGAACTTGAAACAAATTAAGGAATAATTAGAGAAAGTGATTTGTGTTGTGCTGACATTTTCTATTGTTTGTGTGTTTTATTTTAATTGTATATATTTCCAGGTGTTTGTATGTGTGTGCGTATTTGTTTTAATACATTTTTCAATGTTACTTCCTGTTAATACATTTACTATGGTTTTCCTTTTGTTTGGCTTTTTACAAGGAAAATGTAAAAACTTTTCTTCTTTGGCAAGGTTGGTTTTGGTGGCCTGATATAATTTTTTTAATGAAAGTTTATTTGATAAAAAGTTTACTTTTATTTCGCTTATTTTTTTTAAATTCATTTTCCTTTTGTTTTTAAAATCTTTAAGTAATTTTGGGGAATACTGAGTAGATATGTATGTACATTAGAGAGCCTTGTCTATAGTCTAGTCTGTAGTCTAGTCTATAGCCTAGTCTATAGTCTAGTCTATAGCCTAGTCTATAGTCTAGTCTATAGTCTAGTCTGTAGTCTAGGCTATAGTCTAGTCTATAGTCTAGTCTATAGTCTAGTCTATAGTCTAGTCTAGTCTATAGCCTAGTCTATATTCTAGTCTATAGTCTAGTCTATAGTCTAGTCTATAGTCTAGTCTATAGTCTAGTCTATAGTCTAGTCTATAGTCTAGTCTAGTCTATAGTCTAGTCTATAGTCTAGTCTATAGTCTAGTCTATAGTCTAGTCCATAGTCTAGTCTATAGTCTAGTCTATAGTCTAGTCTAGTCTATAGTCTAGTCTATAGTCTAGTCTATAGTCTAGTCTAGTCTATAGTCTAGTCTAGTCTATAGTCTAGTCTATAGTCTAGTCTAGTCTATAGTCTAGTCTATAGTCTAGTCTATAGTCTAGTCTATAGTCTAGTCTAGTCTATAGTCTAGTCTATAGTCTAGTCTATAGTCTAGTCTATAGTCTAGTCTATAGCCTAGTCTATAGTCTAATCTATAGTCTAGTCTATAGTCTAGTCTATAGTCTAGTCCATAGTCTAGTCCATAGTCTAGTCTATAGTCTAGTCTATAGTCTAGTCTATAGTCTAGTCTATAGTCTAGTCTATAGTCTAGTCTATAGTCTATCCTATAGTCTAGTTTATAGTCTAGTCTATAATCTAGTCTATAGTCTAGTCTATAGTCTAGTCTATAGTCTAGTCTATAGTCTAGTCTATAGTCTATCCTATAGTCTAGTTTATAGTCTAGTCTATAGTCTAGTCTATAGTCTAGTCTATAGTCTAGACTATAGTCTTATCTATAGTCTAGTCTATAGTCTAGTCTCTAGTCTAGTCTATAGTCTAGTCTATAGTCCAGTCTATAGTCTAGTCTATAGTCTAGTCTATAGTCTAGTCTATAGTCTAGTCTATAGTCTAGTCTATAGTCTAGTCTATAGTCTAGTCTATAGTCTAGTCTATAGTCTAGTCTATAGTCTAGTCTATAGTCTAGTCTATAGTCTAGTCTATAGTCTAGTCTATAGTCTAGTCTATAGTCTAGTCTATAGTCTAGTCTATAGTCTAGTCTATAGTCTAGTCTATAGTCTAGTCTATAGTCTAGTCTATAGTCTAGTCTATAGTCTAGTCTATAGTCTAGTCTATAGTCTAGTCTATAGCCTAGTCTATAGTCTAATCTATAGTCTAGTCTATAGTCTAGTCTATAGTCTAGTCCATAGTCTAGTCCATAGTCTAGTCTATAGTCTAGTCTATAGTCTAGTCTATAGTCTAGTCTATAGTCTAGTCTATAGTCTAGTCTATAGTCTATCCTATAGTCTAGTTTATAGTCTAGTCTATAATCTAGTCTATAGTCTAGTCTATAGTCTAGTCTATAGTCTAGTATATAGTCTAGTCTATAGTCTATCCTATAGTCTAGTTTATAGTCTAGTCTATAGTCTAGTCTATAGTCTAGTCTATAGTCTAGTCTATAGTCTAGTCATAGTCTAGTCTATAGTCTAGTCTATAGTCTAGTCTATAGTCTAGTCTATAGTCTAGTCTATAGTCTAGTCTATAGTCTAGTCTATAGCCTAGTCTATAGTCTAATCTATAGTCTAGTCTATAGTCTAGTCTATAGTCTAGTCCATAGTCTAGTCCATAGTCTAGTCTATAGTCTAGTCTATAGTCTAGTCTATAGTCTAGTCTATAGTCTAGTCTATAGTCTAGTCTATAGTCTAGTCTATAGTCTATCCTATAGTCTAGTTTATAGTCTAGTCTATAATCTAGTCTATAGTCTAGTCTATAGTCTAGTCTATAGTCTAGTCTATAGTCTAGTCTATAGTCTATCCTATAGTCTAGTTTATAGTCTAGTCTATAGTCTAGTCTATAGTCTAGTCTATAGTCTAGACTATAGTCTTATCTATAGTCTAGTCTATAGTCTAGTCTCTAGTCTAGTCTATAGTCTAGTCTATAGTCCAGTCTATAGTCTAGTCTATAGTCTAGTCTATAGTCTAGTCTATAGTCTAGTCTATAGTCTAGTCTATAGTCTAGTCTATAGTCTAGTCTATAGTCTAGTCTATAGTCTAGTCTATAGTCTAGTCTATAGTCTAGTCTATAGTCTAGTCTATAGTCTAGTCTATAGTCTAGTCTATAGTCTAGTCTATAGTCTAGTCTATAGTCTAGTCTATAGTCTAGTCTATAGTCTAGTCTATAGTCTAGTCTATAGTCTAGTCTATAGTCTAGTCTATAGTCTAGTCTATAGTCTAGTCTATAGTCTAGTCTATAGTCTAGTCTATAGTCTAAAATTACTTATGGGTTTCTATTGGACAAATTATTTCCTATCATGCTAATTAAATTTCCCGCTCCGAATAAAACTAATTATATCTTTGAATGTTTAAATCAGCATTTACCTACCAAATACAACAACGACACAGTTAAAAGAAACATGTTAAACATTGATAAGGATGAATTAATATTAATTCGAATGATTGATATGTTGACTTGATTGCTCTTGGTCTGCGTATGGAAACGTAGAAACGGATATTTACGTATACACACATGTATGTATATGTGAAGCTATGTATCTACATAGATATTCAAAGATTTGATTGATATGATTAAATAATTTAATTATAATCACGAAATATTTTTTTCAAAATGATTTTTTTTGGGAAATTAATTAAGTATAAGGGAAATGTGTTCTGTCATAACTGACAGTAGATGAAAAGATTTTTAGAGTATCCTCGAGTGTGTTAAAATTGAATGTCGCATTTAAAAGTAATGGATTTAATTGCACATTTCTTAATATTTAAAATGTTGGATTTCTTTTTAATATCTTACAAGTCCTATCCATTGTAATACTATACATTCCTTCCCAAAAATAACAAAATTGTTGAATGTTCGTAGTTGTGCAATTTTATAAAACGTAACACACACCTTTTACACCAACATTATTCCAGCTTACTGCTACCATTACCATTAAATTCCTTCCAGCATTATGTCAATGTATTCTCTGTTATTCATCATTTAACGAAGTATCTCTTTGTTTTAAATTTCCCATGAACGTTGAACTTGAATTAAAGTTTAGTTGCGTAAATGTCAAAGCTTCAAGGCCTTATGCAAGTCGGAAAAAACAACATTACTCTGACTGCGAAAATGTGCAACACAAACTTTATGAAATTAACTTTGTCAAAGAGCTGCAGGCTATTTAACAGTTAATTCTAGGTTTTTATGTTTGTCACAGATAATAAAGTGTAAGCTGCAGATATCCGTTGCAAATACAAAATTGTCATTATATTTTTTATACAATATGACTTTAATCAGGACTATAGACTGGTTCATTTATTATATTACAGACTAGACTATAGACTAGACTATAGACTAGACTATAGACTAGACTATAGACTAGACTATAGACTAGACTATAGACTAGACTATAGACTAGACTATAGACTAGACTATAGACTAGACTATAGACTAGACTATAGACTAGACTATAGACTAGACGATAGACTAGACTAGACTATAGACTAGACTATAGACTAGACTATAGACTAGAACTAGACTATAGACTAGACTATAGACTAGACTATAGACTAGACTATAGACTAGACTAGACTATAGACTAGACTATAGACTAGACTATAGACTAGACTATAGACTAGACTATAGACTAGACTATAGACTAGACTATAGACTAGACTATAGACTAGACTATAGACTAGACTATAGACTAGACTATAGACTAGACTATAGACTAGACTATAGACTAGACTATAGACTAGACTATAGACTAGACTATAGACTAGACTATAGACTAAACTATAGACTAGACTATAGACTAGACTATAGACTAGACTATAGACTAGACTATAGACTAACTATAGACTAGACTATAGACTAGAACTATAGACTAGACTATAGACTAGACTATAGACTAGACTATAGACTAGACTATAGACTAGACTATAGACTAGACCTATAGACTAGACTATAGACTAGACTATAGACTAGACTATAGACTAGACTATAGACTAGACTATAGACTAGACTATAGATTAGACTATAGACTAGACTATAGACTAGACTTTAGACTAGACTATAGACTAGACTATAGAATAGACTGTAGACTAGACTATAGACTAGACTATAGACTAGACTATAGACTAGACTATAGACTAGACTGTAGACTAGACTATAGACTAGACTATAGACTAGACCTATAGACTAGACTATAGACTAGACTATAGACTAGACTATAGACTAGACTATAGACTAGACTATAGACTAGATTATAGACTAGATTATAGACTAGATTATAGACTAGACTATAGACTAGACTATAGATTAGACTATAGACTAGACTATAGACAAGACTATAGACTAGACTATAGACTAGACTATAGACTAGACTATAGACTAGATTATGGACTAGACTATAGACTAGACTATAGACTATCTTCTATATATCAATCTAATATTTTGCTTCATTTGCAGCACGTTTTTGTCAAAATTCCTATGAACAGCAAACATTCATCATTGCCAAACTTTATGACACATTCATAATAATGCAATGAGCCTGGTTGATGGAATACATCGTAACATATTAGCTCTAACAAACCATCCGAACAGACACACACAAAATATTTAGCTAGGAGCTGTGAAAGGAATATGCTTGGTGACGAAAACAAATGGTATTTTTCAAAGAATAAATACCACCGGAGTGGTGATATGTATGAATAAATAATGTTTCTTAATTAACATTTAATTGAAATTTGTTCGGTTTGTACATAGAAAAATAACATATTAAAGAAGAAATTAAGATAAAACTAGTCCAAGGTTAGAAAATACAAAAGTTCCAAGAATGGATATAAAAGTTAAGGTAATACAATTGAAATCGAATAACAGGAAGTAAAACAGTTAACACTTACTGCTCATATAAATTTCTAAAATATTTCGGTAATTTTCCTTAAACATCCTTAAAAAAAGGTTCAAGCTAAACAAGTTATATTTTGCTATGGATAAATTCTATATTAAGATTTAGTATTATTAACTTAACCTTAGACAGCTAATCATTTACAGCCGTGTTTTAAAGTTATAAATAAAGTTTTATTTCCCCACTGCCATTTTGTATGCGCCAAAATAATATTATCCCTGATATTTATATTACAACAAAAAAGATTAATTTGATTTTGAATTCTCACTTATTTTCCTTACAGGTAAAAAAGGACAATGGCAAACAAAAACAAACGAAAATCTAAATCATTGAGGCAAAAAAGAAACAGGCAAAGTAAAACATAAATAGCAATACATCTCAAGAGTAACATTTTTTGTTGTTTTTTTACTGTTAAGCAAACAAAAATCTCTAATCGTTAATACTTCAAGTATTTTTGTTTCCAAGGATAAAATACAAGAAAATTAAGCCCACATTCATGCATGGAGCATAAAAAATTAGGTCACATAGACAGGAGAAATGTTTGTATGTAGAGCATACTTACACATACATATACTCAGCCAGCAACTCCGTTCAATGTTAAAATAGAAAAACAACAAATAATGTAAGCACATACAAATACTTATCAGGGTTGGAAAGGAGAAATTACAATTTGTTGTAAAAAGCCCATAGAGGAAGTACTTTTTGGAAGTTTTATTTTATAAAAGGTTTATTAAACAAAGTATATTGTCAAGTCTATAGTCTAGACTATATTCTAGTCTATAGTCTAGTCTATAGTCTAGTGTATAGTCTAGTCTAGAGTCTAGTGTATAGTCTAGTCTATAGTCTAGTGTATAGTCTAGTCTAGAGTCTAGTCTATAGTCTAGTCTATAGTCTAGTCTATATTCTAGTCTATAGTCTAGTCTATAGTCTAGTCTATAGTCTAGTCTATAGTCTAGTCTATAGTCTAGTCTATAGTCTAGTCTATAGTCTAGTCTATAGTCTAGTCTATAGTCTAGTCTATAAGTCTAGTCTATAGTCTAGTCTATAGTCTAGTCTATAGTCTAGTCTATAGTCTAGTCTATAGTCTAGTCTATAGTCTAGTCTATAGTCTAGTCTATAGTCTAGTCTATAGTCTAGTCTATAGTCTAGTCTATAGTCTAGTCTATAGTCTAGTCTATAGTCTAGTCTATAGTCTAGTCTATAGTCTAGTCTATAGTCTAGTCTATAGTCTAGTCTATAGTCTAGTCTATAGTCTAGTCTATAGTCTAGTCTATAGTCTAGTCTATAGTCTAGTCTATAGTCTAGTCTATAGTCTAGTCTATAGTCTAGTCTATAGTCTAGTCTATAGTCTAGTCTATAGTCTAGTCTATAGTCTAGTCTATAGTCTAGTCTATAGTCTAGTCTATAGTCTAGTCTATAGTCTAGTCTATAGTCTAGTCTATAGTCTAGTCTATAGTTTAGTCTATAGTCTAGTCTATAGTCTAGTCTATAGTTAGTCTATAGTCTAGTCTATAGTCTAGTCTATAGTCTAGTCTATAGTCTAGTCTATAGTCTAGTCTATAGTCTAGTCTATAGTCTAGTCTATAGTCTAGTCTATAGTCTAGTCTATAGTCTAGTCTATAGTCTAGTCTATAGTCTAGTCTATAGTCTAGTCTATAGTCTAGTCTATAGTCTAGTCTATAGTCTAGTCTATAGTCTAGTCTATAGTCTAGTCTATAGTCTGTCTATAGTCTAGTCTATAGTCTAGTCTATAGTCTAGTCTATAGTCTAGTCTATAGTCGTCTATAGTCTAGTCTATAGTCTAGTCTATAGTCTAGTCTATAGTCTAGTCTATAGTCTAGTCTATAGTCTAGTCTATAGTCTAGTCTATAGTCTAGTCTATAGTCTAGTCTATAGTCTAGTCTATAGTCTAGTCTATAGTCTAGTCTATAGTCTAGTCTATAGTCTAGTCTATAGTCTAGTCTATAGTCTAGTCTATAGTCCTAGTCTATAGTCTAGTCTATAGTCTAGTCTATAGTCTAGTCTATAGTCTAGTCTATAGTCTAGTCTATAGTCAAGTCTATAGTCTAGTCTATAGTCTATAGTCTAGTCTATAGTCTAAGTCTATAGTCTAGTCTATAGTCTAGTCTATAGTCTAGTCTATAGTCTAGTCTATAGTCTAGTCTATAGTCTAGTCTATAGTCTAGTCTATAGTCTAGTCTATAGTCTAGTCTATAGTCTAGTCCTATAGTCTAGTCTATAGTCTAGTCTATAGTCTAGTCTATAGTCTAGTCTATAGTCTAGTCTATAGTCTAGTCTATAGTCTAGTCTATAGTCTAGTCTATAGTCTAGTCTATAGTCTAGTCTATAGTCTAGTCTATAGTCTAGTCTATAGTCTAGTCTATAGTCTAGTCTATAGTCTAGTCTATAGTCTAGTCTATAGTCTAGTCTATAGTCTAGTCTATAGTCTAGTCTATAGTCAGTCTATAGTCTAGTCTATAGTCTAGTCTATAGTCTAGGTCTATAGTCTAGTCTATTCTAGTCTAGAGTCTATCGTTATAGTCTATGTCTTATAGTCTAGTCATAGTCAAGCTATAGTCCTAGGTCTATAGTCTAGTCTATAGTCCTATCCGAGAGTCTAGCTATAGTCTAGTCATAGTCTAGTCTATAGTCCTAGTCTATAGTCCTAGTCTATAGTCCTAGTCTATAGTTCTATGTCTAGTCAGTCTAGTTCTATGGTCTAGTCTATTAGTCTAGTCTATAGGTCTAGGCTATAGTCTAGGTCTATAGTCTAGTCTATAGTCCATAGTCTATAGTCTAGTCTAGAGTCTAGTCTATAGTCTAGTCTATAGTCTAGTTATAGTCTAGTCTATAGTCTAGTCCTATAGTCTAGTCTATAAGTCCTAGTCTATAGTCTAGTCTATAGTCTAGTCTATAGTCTAAGTCTATAGTCATCTTAGTCCTATAGTATAGTCTATAGTCTAGTCTATAGTCAGTCTATAGTCAGTCTATAGCTAGTCTATAGTCTAGTCTATAGTCTAGTCCTATAGTCTAGTCCTATAGTCTAGTCTATAGTCCTAGTCTATAGTCTAGTCTATAGTCTAAGTCTATATCTAGTCTATAGTCTAGTCTATAGTCTAGTCTATAGTCTAGTCTATAAGTCTAGTCTATGTCTAGTCTATAGTCTAGTCTATAGTCCTAGTCTATAGTCTAGTCCTATAGTCTAGTCTATAGTCTAGTCTATAGTCTATGTCTATAGTCTAGTCTAGAGTCTAGTCTATAGTCTAGTCCTATAGTCTAGTCTATAGTCTAGTCTATAGTCTAGTCTATATCTAGTCTATAGTCCGAGTCTATAGTCTAGTCTATAGTCTAGTCTATAGTCTAGTCTATAGTCTAGTCTATAGTCTAGTCTATAGTCTAGTCTATAGTCTAGTCTATAGTTCTAGTCTATAGTCTAGTCTATAGTCTATAGTCTAGTCTATAGTCTAGTCTATAGTCTAGTCTATAGTCTAGTCTATAGTCTAGTCTATAGTCTAGTCTATAGTCTAGTCTATCGTCTGTCTATAGTCTGAGTCTATAGTCTAGTCTAAGTCTAGTCTATAGTCTAGTCTATAGTCCTAGTCTATAGTCTAGTCTATAGGTCTAGTCTAGTCTAGTCCTATAGCTGTCTATAGTCTAGTCTATAGTCTAGTCTATAGTCTAGTCTATAGTCTAGTCTATAGTCTAGTCTATAGTCTAGTCTATAGTCTAGTCCTATAGTCTAGTCTATAGTCTAGTCTATTAGTCTAGTCTATAGTCCTAGTCTATAGTCTAGTCTATAGCTAGTCTATAGTCTAGTCTATAGTCTAGTCTATAGTCTAGTCTATAGTCTAGTCTATAGTCTAGTCTATAGTCTAGTCTATAGTCTAGTCTATAGTCTAGTCTATAGTCTAGTCTATAGTCAGTCTATAGTCAGTGTATGTCTAGTCTATAGTCTAGTCTATAGTCTAGTCTATAGTCTAGTCTATAGTCTAGTCTATAGTCTAGTCTATAGTGTAGTCTATAGTCTAGTCTATAGCCTAGTCTATAGTCTAGTCTGTAGTCTAGCCTATAGTCTAGTCCATAATCTAGAAGAAATGTACCATTAAATGGTGCCTTTTTGGCCACTATTTCATCCCCAACAAACACTTACAGACCAATACATAGCCAGTTACTATGTGTTTGTAAAATGAAAATTGCCTTAAAATAGCAACAACTTTCACGTCATGTTGTTTTTTTGTTGTCGCTCCTTTACGTTTAAGCGCATAAAATAAAAAAAGAAAAAACTATAAAAACAAAACAGGTTTATAAGTAATCTACATAAGCACATGAGAGACCAATATTCCATTGAGTTTTTTTTTTGCTACTTTTTTGCTGCTGTTGTTATTTTTTTAGGGAAAAGGGCAATTTAAGAGCTCTAAGAGTATAATGTACATTTAGCTGGAAGCAATTTTCATGTTTACTACACAAAAATGGCTAAACAATGAATGGCCGAATCCCTAAACAAGGACTCTCAAAACACATGGAAAATGTGTCACTGCAAGTAAGAAAACAAAAAAAAAAGATAATAATAAAACAACAATCATTCAACAGCTGTTTTAGAAATTTGAGTAGAGATAATTTTGAAAAAAAAAACCTTTTGCAGTCAACAAGACAAAGCTCCAGAGTTAGAGAGAGAGAGAAAAAACTCTTTATTTTACCGTTAGGGAGTTAGCATTTTCGTAGAAAAAGCTTTTTATTACACACATAAATAACCTTCATCTTGAACTTCTTTAATGTTTTTGTGTTGGTATTTGTTTTTTTTAGAAAACAATATTACACATGTGTAGGTAAAGGTATCATGTTTATACTTGTTTTGAGTTGAAAACAAATTTTGTATACAAAACAATTTACATGCAACAGGAGGATGTTTTTTTTAGGAAACTTTTCAAGAGAGCAAAAGCTTATGTGCGATGTTTTTCAAGCGTTTATTTTGAAGCTAACAAGTGTCTAAAGACAATTATATGGATTAATCTATATATAGTCTTGACATTTGGCCTGTTCTATAACCCAGATTATATTGTAGCCTAGACAATAGTCCAGAAAATAGTCTAGTCTATAGTCCGGACTACAGTCTATTCTATAGTCTTGACTGTAGTCTAGTCTGTAGTCCATACTATATTCTTGTCTATAGTCCAGACTAAAGTGTAGTCTATAGTTCTGACTATATTCTACAGTCCAGACTATAGTGCAGGCTATAGTCCTGCATGTCCTTGGCTAGAATATAGTCTAATCTATACCCCTGTCTATTGTCCAGACTATAGCCTATAGTTCAGACAATATTCTAGTCTATAGTCCAGACTATAGTCTATTCTGTAGTCCAGACTGTAGTCTAGTCTTTAGTCCAGACTATAGTTTAGTCTATAGTCCAGACTATAGTCTAGTCTTTAGTCCACACTATAGTCCAGACTATAGTCTATTTTATAGTCCAGACTATAGTCTAGTCTATGGTCCAGACTATAGTCTAGTCTATAGTCCAGACTATAGTCTAGTCTATAGTCCAGACTATAGTCTAGTCTATAGTCCAGACTATAGACTAGTCTATAGTCCAGACTATAGTCTAGTCTATAGTCCAGACTATAGTCTAGTCTATAGTCCAGACTATAGTCTAGTTTATAGTCCAGACTATAGTCTAGTGTATAGTCCATACTATAGTCTATAGTTCATACTATAGTCTATAGTTCAGACTATATTCTAGTCTATAGTCCAAACTATAGTCTACTCTATAGTATAAACTATAGTCTACTCTATAGTCCAAACTATAGTCTAGTCTATAGTCCAAACTATAGTCTAGTCTATAGTTCAGATTATAGTCTAGTCCATAGTTCAGACTATAGTCTAGTCCATAGTCCAAACTATAGTCTATAGTTCAGACTACATTCTAGTCTATAGTCCAGACTATAGTCTACTCTATAGTCCAAACTATATTCTACTCTATATACCAAACTATAGTCTAGTCTATAGTCCAAACTATAGTCTAGTCTATAGTCCAAACTATAGTCTATTCTATAGTCCAGACTATAGTCTATTTTATAGTCCAGACTATAGTCTAGTCTATAGTCCAGACTATAGTCTAGTCTATAGTCCAGACTATAGTCTAGTCTATAGTCCAGACTATAGTCTATTCTATAGTCCAGACTATAGTCTAGCTTATAGTTCAGACTATAGTCTAGTGTATAGTCCATACTATAGTCTATAGTTCATACTATAGTCTATAGTTCAGTCAAGGCTATAGACAAGACTTTAGTCCAGACTATAGTCTAGTCTTTAGCCTAAGCTATAGTCTAGTCACTGTGTAACGAAACAGCTTTTTATTAATAGAAAAACTCAAAAAACATAGAAACTTGAAAAGCTTTAACTATATCGAACACTCTCAATATCCTGATTACATTCTCTCTAAAAGTCACTGTGAGAGAAAGTTTTAAAAAAGTAATGAATGGGAAGCAACAATATACAAACAAGAAAATAAGAAAAACACAAACAACTACTATCAATAAGAGGGAAAAAAACGGGAACTTTACTAAGGATAAACACAAAAACTCTCCCGTACAAAGCAACAACAAAAACACATTTACTTTTTATAAATTTTTTTTTGTTGCTTTAACGGGAATTCAACAACTTGTGTATTGTGAAAGTTTATAAAATATTCGAGTTGTACTAAAATAAGCTCAGTTAGCAGTTGGCAATCAGAGTTAAAGGTAAACGAACCAAAAAAATACGGAATAAAGTCAAATAGAAAGATAAATAATTATAATAATCTAACGGTATATACCTATAAACATACCTAACGGTAATATTTGTTGTAACAAATCAAATATACATATAAATAAAAAAAAAAAAAATATTTGCTATCTTTTTTTTGACGGGGAAAAAAGAAGAAAAAATCAAACAAAAATTTAATTTAATTTTAAAGTTTGTGTATGACAAAAAAATTAAGTGTTTTAATAAAATATTTTATGTATAATAAGAAAATAATAAAAAGAGATATATATTTCGATCGCAAAACAAATTAAATTAAGTGATTTAACTAATTTGAATAAAGCTAAAGGGAATAATAGCATTGCTGAAATAAAAAAAAAAACAACAACAGTTAGGAATTTTATTATATGAAAATTAACTTTAAAGTGAAAAGTGAAAGTGTAAGGTGAAAAAAACTAAAAAAAAAAATTTAAAATTATTAAACAGGGAAAAATTGAGAATTTAAGAAAAAATTCTATAAAAATTAAACAAGTTGTGAAAATTTGAAGTGTTTTGAATTTTGTAGAAGTGAAAAGATATTTTCAATGGAATTTAAATTTTAAGAAATTCTGCTGCATAATTGAAAAAAAAAAATTAATTATTAAAAACAAGTAAGAAATATTTAAATTATATTTTTAAATTTTTTAAAATTTTATTTTGAAATTTTTTATTTGGAATTTAGTTATGTTAGGAAATATTTACTTTGGATATAAATTGGTATCTCTTGATCTCTTAAAAATATCAAAATGAAATTTCATATACACAGGACTTGATCGTTTTAAGCTGTTTCACGTTTGTTTGTCTGCGTACTTAGAATATAAGCCATGGACTGAGCCTCCAAATTGTTTTAAGAAAATCTTAAAAAATTCATTTTTGATCTGGTTAGATGAATATAGAAAGTTCTTTAAAGTATTATCTCGTTTAGTTCATGAGATATTTAGTTAAAAATTTATTTTTTTTTTCAACTGCTGCCCTATTTTTGCTTGTTTTTTTTAGGATATAACGGGTCCTTACCTGGTAGAAATTTTCTCTTTTTAAATATCAGCTCTATTTGTGATATAATTGTAAATAAAATAAATGAAGTTGGAAATTTCTAATACCAATATTTTAAAATCCTTTCGATCTATAAATATACATATCTGGATCTATATCTAAAATTTCCTAATTATATCTGAATGAAGAATCACCGGACAGTCCTGAACTACCCATTAAATGTACCACTTAAGTTATTTTTATCATATACTTGTCCTACGAATAGGTCAAACGTCACTCCACAGATTATGAAGAGACAGTCAGAAAGCTAATTCAAAGTTGCCTATGCACGGCAATGAACGTTTTTACTTAATTTTGATATTATAAGTGTCCACTCTATAGTTTACTTGGGGACTATAAAGAAGACTGCGTCAGCTCTCGCTTGCGAAGGGACTAAAGTGACGACTGTCTTCACATTTGTTTACAAAGATTATATACGTGACGAAAGACGAATTAGAACCAACCAGGTCGTTAGAGGTTAATGGAAATGATTATCTTTTTCGGATGCATAGACTCTTTGTGCTGGATACTTTATGATTTTTAAAGATTTTTATACCCTACACCACTATAGTGGGAGGATATTATACGTTTGTGCTGATGTTTGTAACGCATAAAAATATTGGTCCTACACCCTCCTTAAAGTATACGGATCAACTCAGAATCACTTTCTGAGTCGATTAAGACATGTCCGTCCGTCCGTCCGTACGGCTGGCTGTCCATGTAAACCTTGTGAGCAAGCTACAGGCCACAATCGGCACAGGGACGATGCCTATTGAAAATGGTTGAAATCGGTCCATTATTTCACCTAACCCCCATACAACCTGACCTTCCGATTTTGGGTTTTTAACTCATAACTTTTAACTTTCTTAAAAATTGGCACAACTTAGTTTTATATAAGCAAAAATGACCATGTCAATTTTTATAATGATCGACCGTCGTTTGACCCTAGCCTCCATACAAACCCCCCTTTAAAAAGTACCTTAAACGTCCAAAAATTTACTTATAACCATTAGTATCGCGATGAAATTCAGCATAACTAATCTTTATATAAAATTACATCCCTCTTCCCAATTTTTTGAGAATCGGTCCATATTTGCCCTAACTCCCATATAAAGCCTCTTTTAGAAAATTAGTTTTTCAACAATAAATTGCAATTAAGGTAAAATTCAACAAATTTTTTATGAAAAATAAATAATTTTTAAAATATATGTCCGACTATACTTTCCTACTTGTTTTTTTTTTATAATGGTCAGCCAAGAACTGATTGTACAAATATTTCGTATTTTCTTATCAGGAAATTTTCAAACCTTGACACCTTTTACCGTTTTTATCACTTTTTTTAAATAAAATGAGTTTATTTGCCCAACATTTCCTTTGGTGTATATAATCTTGTTTTATCGGATCTAGAATAGAACTGGTGAACATTTTAATCAATCAAGAAATTCGTAACAAAATTAAATTTTTATGAAGGCATTTCGAAATCAATTTTATGAAGGCCAGATCCAAAGCTTGAGCAAAAAAAAAAAAAACTTTCATTTTCAGAAAAAAAGGAAGTAGAGCAGAATAAAGTGCCAGATATTGAACAAATCTTATGCTTGAGATTATAAAGCGACTATAAAGCCCTTAAAGGAAATTGTAAAAGCTTTTTTTTTGGAAACAGTGAAGAAATAGCTATCTAAACTCCTTTGTACTATTATTGCTAGGACCAATAGGTGAAACGTTAGACTCATTTGAAAAAAAGAATCCTGTATGACCAAAATGTTAAACTTAGACCAACTCTTACTCCGGCAGCTCTTGAACGATAGAGCTGAACATTTTTACCTTGGATCACTTGACACGAAATTGTTCTTATTTAGATGAGGTATCTTTTCAGAGTGAAAACGATGTGTTATCAAAGTGACAATGCTATGTTGTCAAACAGAACGTTGCATGGTCAAAATGACAACGAAGCGTTGTCGAAATCACAACGATGCATTGCCAAAATGACACAAAGCGTAATCAAAATTACAACATTGCATTGTTGCAATGACAACAATGCGTTGTCGAAATTCTAACGGTGGTTGTCAAAATGATAACTGGCTGTTATTTAAACTTTCATAACCGTTGTTTAAATGTTAACAAACGTGTTAAGACCCCTTTTATCAACGGATTGTATCAATTTCGGTACTTTTCTAACGGCTTTTTGCGTCTGTACATGTATATAAAAAGTCGCTTTATTGACAGATTCATCATCGCACAGTTCAAAAGCCTAAACATTAAAGCATGAAATTTAAACAATAGTTGTATTTTTGGTTATGTGGATCCACTAGTGGATCCCTAACTAAGGGAGAAACTGGTTAAATAGGTCTTCTTGAATATTTTACACATTATTAGACATTTCCATCTGCATCTACTCCTAAAAAGATCAGATGGGTACTTTTTGTACTTGGTACTTTTTCGAAATTCGTACGTTTAGACGGTGAAAATCTGTAACAAAAGTGACTTTAGTACCTTTTTTTTACTCTTTATAAATGTTTATTAACATATTAGGACTTTAGAACTTATTAGATAAATTTACTGTTTCGTACTTTTTTAAAATTCACTACTTTTAGGGAGCGAATGGGAGAAAAGTGGTACTTTTTTTTTGGTGCATTAAGAAAACTTTTTCGATTTATTGACATATTTAATTATGCATTTTTGAAACAAAATTTTTCCTATTTTAATGGTAAGAAAAAAGTACCTAAAAGGGGAATTACGGGAAATTTAGTTTGTTCTGGAGCAAATCAATGCATATTTGTATCGTTTGAGTTTTATGTGTGTATTACACATTTGAACACCGATTATTTTTGAAAATTTTATCCTTAAAATGAGAAAGAGAAAGGAGCATATGCGGGCCTGATTGAATAATAATCTATAAGATGGAACTTTTTGGTAGTTTTTTGTTCTTGAAATGGTACTTTATGAATTTTCTCTATTATTGAATCTAGAAACACAAAATTTAAAAAGATTGAAGGAAAATCCATAAGAAGGGACTTTTTGGTACTAAATTAACCATACATGGAATTATGGAAGAGAGAACTTTTTGGTACTTTTTCTCGTTTCTCAATTTGTACGTTTTAAATTGATGGAGGAAATTTTTTCTGCCATTGGTTTCCTCAAATGATATCTTTAAATTTAAAAAGGAAAATTTTAAAAATATTTGTATTAAAATCTATTTTTGTCAAGAGTATTGTTCATAAGATTTAAAAGTTTACATATGTAAATGTTTTCCTCTGCTAGAAAATAAAATCTATAGCCTACTTTAAAGAGACAATTTAATTTTTATTTATTCATAATAAAAAAAATAACGTAAAAAATAAACATAAATTAGTTTTAAAATTATAAGTGTTTTCATAAAATTTCTATATATTTTATATAAAGCAATTTTCCCCAAAAATATAATCTTTTATGTTTGGCTAATAAAAACCCCTAAAAGTAGGCCAATTTCCTTATTTTTATAACAATGTAAACGATAATACGTGTAAATAGAACTATAAAATGTTAAAATCTTTAAATTGTTTATAAATTTTATATGGTTTTGACAATATTGTATGTTGTTTTTTTTATAAATATAAAGCTGCATATAAAAGGGATTTATGGGGGGATTAATGGGGACATTTAGAGGAAAGAACAAAAAAACAACAGATTTATTAAAAATATTAAATAAATGTTATTGATATTTAAAAACACACCTTGAACAGTGATATTTTCATGTTCGTTTAAAGTATTCAGAACGTAAGATTTTATTTAAACCATAGTTTGCTTCTATAAATGTATTATGCACAATGCTATAGTTAAATTTATATTTTACTGTATTATAATTCAATTATTTTTTAAACAATTAAGCTAACTATTAAAATTCATGGGAAATTTTAAATTTAATACATATTTATATTTTGTTATTTGCACTGCTCTCTCTAAAAATTTCACTGAAAAATTCTAAAAATTTATTGTTTTTGTCACTAAACATTTTTTAACACAATTATTACTCATATGGCAAAAACTTAGTTCAATAGTTAATAAATTTTATTTTAATCACTTTCAACCATATTGCTTTTAACATGATCTAACCAAAAATCAATAAATTGCAATAAAAATTATTTTGATTTAATTATTTGTAAAAAAATTATCATAATACAAAAATTTATTGTTCAAAAAGAAAAATAGTTGTGCAAGTAATTGATTTAAAATTATTTTTAATTGGTCTTAAACATTTCACCGGAAATTGCGATCGGAAAAAAACTTACCTAACACCCGTCAATCCCTTACTAGTCAAGCTTCCACAGCCTACCCAGC
Organism: Lucilia sericata; assembly: GCF_015586225.1. Lineage (NCBI taxonomy): Eukaryota > Metazoa > Arthropoda > Insecta > Diptera > Calliphoridae > Lucilia > Lucilia sericata. The sequence goes on from NW_023994766.1 coordinate 204,662, forward strand.
AAAAAAACTAACTAACTAACTAACTAACTAACTAACTACTAACTAACAACTAACTAACTACTAACTACTAACTAACTAACTACTAACTAACTAACTAACTAACTAACTAACTAACTAACTAACTACCTAACTAACTAACTACTAACTAACTAACTAACTAACTACTAACTAACTAACTAACTAACTAACTAACTAACTAACTAACTACTAACTAACTAACTACTAACTAACTAACTAACTAACTAACTAACTAACTAACTAACTAACTAACTAACTAACTAACTAACTAACTAACTAACTAACTAACTAACTAACTACTAACTAAAAAAAACTAAAAAC